>NC_048305.1:34513522-34538056 GCF_013100865.1 Trachemys scripta elegans
TTCGGGGTCGGCCGGCGGTGCCGGGAGCCGGCCGGGCCGGGCCGGGGGCTCGGGAGCCGGGCCGGCAGTCGGCGGGGCCCGGCCGGGGGTGCTCGGCCGGGGGTGCTCGTCCGGGGGCCCGGGGGCCGGCGGTGCTGGGCGGGCCGGGGGTGCTCGGCCGGGACCGGCAGTGCTGGGCAGGCTGACCCAGGCTGGAGACGCCGGGGGGGGGGCAGACTGGGCCGCGTCTCCTCCCCCCACACTCCCCTTACCTGCTTCAGGCTTCCCGCGAATCAAATATTCGCGGGAAGCAGGGGAGGGGGCGGAGTTGGGGCGGGGACTTTGGGGAAGGGGCGGAGTTGGGGCGGGGCTGGGGGCGGGGCCGGAGCCCCGTGGAGTGTCCTCCTTTTGGAGGCTTAAAATATGGTAACCCTAGCACCAATGCATTATAAGGCCTTGTCGTGAAAGCTTGCAATGGCTGTACCTGGAATGGTGTTGTCCAATATGAAGGCAATGCCACCCCCAACAAACATTTCTGTTGTTAACAGCACTGTTAATATTTGGTCCACTTCAGGAACACCTATAAAACATGCAGAATGTTACACTGATTAACACAGAGCACTGGGTTAGATGCTACTATCGTCTGTCTGAAAAAGAAAAATAAGACTAGTGTGTGTATTTAAAGACGACTGGCTGTTTCCTACCAATAAACTCCAGTGATGCCATGCAATACCTTTGATTATGACTAAGGCGTTTGTGGGCCCAGATTAGATTAAATTGATACTCAAAGACATCTCTCTTATCTACCTACCTTCCTGCTTTTCCTCTTCACTCGGCTTATATGAGCATCTCAGGCCCTCTGACTCTGTATGTGTTATCTCATATCCCATTGTCCATTTTGTTTTATTAGAGTTCCTAAAAATCTAGTTTATAAAGCACACCATGTGTTGAAATGCTGAGCGTAGCTATAGGCACATATCAAAAGGGAGAAGAGACCAACAGCTGCAAACAAAAGCAAGCTAACTAGGGTTTAGATCTCATTTGGAGCAGGACAAATGCCCTAAATCCCCCCACATTCCTATGGAAGCGACATAAAATTCCTAATGTCATTCCACATCATTAAGAATTGCAATATTGATAATCACTTGTACCATGCATTAGCATGGTGCCCAAGAGACCCACATTCCTATCTTACTTGATGCCAAGAGTTCAGTAGAGTCCTCCATTCACTGCAGTATTAATAGGGGATCTAAAGCATGTTTTGAGGCTTTAATCCAAGAGGCATACCTGTGTTAATGGCATTGGGGCGCGAATCCAAGTAGTTTGGCAACGTCAGCCCGAAAAACATTGCAAATCCCAGAATGAAAAGATTGCGGGAGGAGTTCATGTCAACAAACTGCAGGTTGGAAAGGCCAACAGCTGTGATCATGCCTGAAAATGTGCAAACAGAGAAAACACAGCCTTGTTATAGAGACAGAGGGTCTGTGTGCATTCCGTGCGAGGTAGAGGTGGCCACCTGCTGAGTCATTGGGACTGAGAGGCAAAAAATTAGGTACCACTAAAGCCATCTCTATTCTGAAAGTTGTACCAGTTTAACTAAGGGTATATCTAATGCTAGAGAGACTATACTGGCATAGTTACATCACCGTAACTATGCTGGCATCAACCCATCACGTAGACACAGCCTACATCGACAGAAGGGGTTTTCCATTGGTGCAGAAACACCACCTGCCGAACGACCGTAGCTATGGCAACAGAAGAATGCTTCTGTCGACATAGCTGGGGATTAGGCTGGCACAGCTTGTCAGAAAGAGGTGTGATTTTTTTCAGACCTCTGACTATGCTATGTTGACTTAACTTTGAAGTGTAGATCAAGCCTGAAAGTGTGATCCAAATCTGATTAAATCAGACCAGTGCAAACACCTGTGTGGACGCTCTTAATATGATTTAAATCTGGTTTATATCAATTTAACTTAAATTGATTCATTACCAAGTTAAGCTAAATCAATATAAACCAGCCTGAAATTGAAGTAACTGCGGTCACACTGTATTCTGCACCAGTTTAACTAAATCACTTCTGAAACAGATTTAAAGTTACACTGATTTGACTTTGAATATGGACAAGGCCTAAGGCTGCTATAATGCATTGACAGCCCCACCACTTAGGGTCAAGAGACAAAAGTATAGCTCGCACTAATGATAATCTCTTACATCTGGAGGAAAACGTGAACCCTAGAATATAGGCAGTAGCAGTGCATCCCACGGTTACCCTCCCAATCCCCAGTGATGCTATGTAGCTGCAGTTCTTTTGCATCTTTGAGATTGTTCCCTGTAACTGATTCTGAAAGGAAAGCAAGCTGTTAAGTGGAGAGCTTCAAAGCCAATGTTGATGGGCACTGGGCAGCCAACTCTCTTAGGCAGCGTTGCAAATGTCAGCCTGGCGCAAGCTCTATAAGTCACTTTTAGGCCAATCAAATGTAAATGAATATATTAGGAAAGGATTGGTAGGAAAAAACACTGCAATTTAATCTTAATTTTGCCTTGATACTCTGCTGATTACATTTATAAACATATCTTTATAGGTACGTTACCGAATAATGTACAGAACATCCCTCCGAGGATAGGGTCAGGGAGAGAGGCGAACAGAGCCGTGAACTTGCCGATGGTTCCCAAAACAAGCATGATCCCAGCTCCATATTGCACCACTCTTCTGCTGCCCACCTGTAGAGAAAAACCAGCAACAAGGTGAAGCAAATTGGCTAGAGTCATTCCAGGCTTAATAATACGTAGCTATTATACAGCTCTGTTCATCCAGAGATCTCAAAGCACTTCCCAAAGGAGGTAAGTATTGTTATGGTGGGAGATACCAGATGCCTCTGTGTAGGGTACATCTACACAGTTTCAGAGCCCAAGCTCCAGGCTGAGTGGGAATGTCTAGATGGCTGGTTTTAGCACTATAGTGGGAGCACTGCAAGCCTGAGTCTGTAGACATAGGCTCTGAGATTCGCACCTCCAGGGTTTTTTGCTGTGTAGACATACCCAGAGTTCTACCAGTTCCTTTTCTTAGTATGCAAACAAGGGCACAGTCTGTGAAGACCTGCTGTGTTGTTGCTAGGTTTGTGATACAGTTCCTTTTGGGGGAGCTGTTGCAAGCAGGACAGGAGTTGCTTGTTGCCTTACTCTCTCTAACATAGTGGGAATTTTTGCAGCAGCATTGCTCTCTGGGAACCAGGCACTGGTGCTTGGCCTGAGAGCCCTGAACGTGGTTTTTCTGGGTGCTGTCTGTGACCTCCTCTGCTCAAGGACTGAGCCACACAGTCTAAACAAACATGTGGCACTGACAGTATACCCAGACTCCGGCACTGATTTCTGGGTGACAGTGGGATGGGGAAACTGAGATACAGTGAAATGAAGTGATTTGTGCAAGCTCATGCAGTGCCTGAGACCCCAGATCTCCTCACTCCCTGCTCAGTGCACCAAGCTGCGTCAGACTTTAGAAATTAAAGAGGGGGGGGATGTTCTGTTTCATGGGGAGAGACTGGCGAGCCAGAGCTTTCGCTATGGGCTGAGCACTATTTGTTAGTCTCAGTGGTGCGTGCTCTACCCTGCATTGGGTGAGAAACACCAGCAAGCCTGAGCCCTTCTACGAGCATCTTCCCTCCAATCTTAGCCCTGCCACACTCCTGTGATGTTTTATGCCCATTTCCAGGCGTGGGGAATGGAGGGGGGTGGCTCAAGGTAACAGAGAAAACCTGTCACAGAGCAAGGAAGGGAGCTTAGACGTATAAATCCCATATCCCAGTGCAGTGCCCCAACTACGAACCACCTCCCTTCCCTGTGAGCCGGTGTCCTGCACAGCTCAGCCTCTTGTGAGTCAGAGCAGCCTCTGGTCGAGCTCTTTCACGCGTGAGGTTGGCAGCTCTCTAAAGTGCTGCTTTGGAACCCGGACGCAGGCCCCAGGCCGCAGCCAGCCCCGGGTATTGTTCTACGCAAAGTTTTTATTTCACAACCTTCTCTCTGGTTCTGGAAAATCGACCCGAAAAGTCTCGTGTGTTCAGGACACCCTGACCTGGCTCCCACAGCACTTAGGCAAGGCACTTTGGGTATGTCTACACTGCAATTCAAACCTCACAGCTGGCCTGGGCAAGCTGACTCAGGCTCACTGCTGTGGGGCTGTTGATTTCCAGCCTTGGGCTGCAGTCCGAGCTCTGGGATCACCACCCCCACCTCCCAGGGGGGTTGTGAGGCTAAATGCAGTGAGTGGGAGGCACTCAGACACAAGAGGGGGCAGAGAAGCACCATAGATAGCTAGACTTACTGACAGGTGCCCAGGGACAGAAAGCGAACTCTGACTGCGAGGCAAGTGGAACCAGGCGGGTCCAAGGTCTCAGGGGCAGAAGAGGCCACAGCAATGTCATAGAGGGGCTATTGCAGACACACATTATATGAACACAGTGACCAGGAAGGGCCTCAGGGCCAGCATCAGAAACTAGATAGACCCTGCACTGAGCTGGGACTCAGGCCCAGATGGAGCGTGAATCCCAGAACGGAGGTTTGGCTGCTGAGAATGCTCCACCAGCTGCCCCAGAGCCAGCAAATCTGGGGCTACCAACGTTCAGCTGAGCAGAGCAGTCAGGCTGGTGCACTATGAGCGAGAGTAAGCCAGAGTTTCTGCTCCTTCGGTTCTACACTGGGCCACAAAATGGCATTAAGCCACCACAGCACCTCCCTAATTCAGTGCCATGCTGGGCTCTGGGTGCAATTTAGAGCAGCCTTAGTACTGCTCTAAGTTGTGTCAGCTTCCATGTGCTGTTATCCCTCTGCCTGATCTCTTGCGTCCCCAGCCCATGACGTACACCAGGGGCTTGGAGAGAGCTATTATGCCAGCTCTGTGCTGGCTGTAGAACCCCCTCCAGCCTCAGGAGCAGAGTATTGCACGGGCCATTTAAGCCCTCTTTATGGCTTAGGAATAGCATCATGGAGAGGCTACATCATAAGAAAAAAACGTGGGCCATGGTGTCTATGGATCCCTGAAGGGTTTTATAGCCTGAACCCTGCACCTTCTGTTGCACCCACAAAATAACCAGGATGCCAGTGGAAGATGCTGATATTCTCTGCAGCACAGGCGAGAGGCCGGTAGCTGTGCTGGGCATCGGCTGATCAGTCCAGGTGCCGAGAGCTTTACAGCGATCCCACCTGACTCTGCACAGAGGGGAGGTGTCCAAAGAAGCTCACTGGCTGGTACCTTTGTGATGCCCAAGACACCGATGTTGGGACTTGAGGATGTGGAGCCGTTGCCCGTTCCCAGCAGCCCAGCTATGATACAGGAGATCCCCTCTGTAAAAATGCCTCTGGAAACACAAGCAAACCCAAGAAATTTCATCGAACATAAGAATGGCCATACTGGGTCAGACCAAAGGTCCATCTAGCCCAGTATCCTGTCTGCCGATAGTGGCCAATGCCAGGTGCCCCAGAGGGAATGAACAGAACAGGTATCATCAAGTGCTCCATCTCCTGTCGCTCATCTCCAGCCTCTGGCAAACAGAGGCTAGGGACACCATCCCTGCCCATCCTGGCTAATAGCCATTGATGGACCTATCCTCAATGAATTTATCTAGTTCTTTTTTGAACCCTGTTATAATCTTGGCCTTCACAACATCTTCTGGCAGAGAGTCCTATAGGTTGACTGTGCGTTGTGTGAAGAAATACTTCCTTTTGTTTGTTTTAAATCTGCTGCCTATTCATTTCATTGGGTGAAATTTCACTTCCCACCGCATTGGCAGCTCTCAGGGCAGCATTTGGAGAGGGCAGGGATGCATGAGGGCACTTAGGGGCAGATTGCATGCGGCAGACACAGCCTCCACCGGAGGGGTTGCAGACAGGGCAGGGCTGTGGTGGGAGAATTTCCAGCCAGCGGCTTCTGCTCCCCTGCAATGGGAAAGGGTGCAGCACACATTGCCTGCCACGAGTGGCTAGCAATTCCCCTGCAGTGGGAGATAGCGCCGTGGCTGGGGCATGCCCCAGCCTCGTTGTAACCGTCCCTGGCACAAAGCATGGGCGAGGTTCACATTCATGCACGGGGCACTTGCACAGCGTATGGCATGTTCTAAGTGCTCGACAAACATGGGAGATGGGGAGCGTTGTCCCAGTTACCACCTGGGGAGGGCGAGCTCAGCCAGGTTACGGGTGCCAAATGGTAGCCTGTTATGGGGGGTCAAATTTGGGTGCCAAATAGTAGCACTACAGCCATGTTTCGGCACCTACATTTCCAAGGTGCTGAACCTGCAGCTCCAGCTGCCCTCATGGGAGCTTTGGGTGCGCAGCCCCTTAGAAAGCCAGGCCAAAGTTACTGAGGGGCCAAATGCTGGGCATTGAAAACCTGGCTAGCACACGTGAGCCTAGAACTCAGGTGTCCTGGCTCCCACCCACTGCTGCCCAGTAGGAATCGTCCTGCTGTGGTGCAAACCCCGGGTCTCCTGCACAAACCCGTGTATGATTTAGAGGGATGGGTGAGCTGCTCGTACCGTACCTATTAATGGCATGGATGGGTGGCGCCGGAGCCCCCGCCAGCCTGGCACAGGCGTAGTAATCCCCGATGGACTCGATAATGCCAGCCAGGGTAGCGCTGAACATCCCTAACACAGCTGCTGCCGTCACGGTGGGCAAGCCCCACTGACCTGCATCGGGCAAAGCAGAGCAAGGGATGAGCTGCCCCGGGCATCCCAAGCCCTGAACATGGCCATGCCTGCTCAGGAGCCGCTCTAGCATGGGTTCCAGACTGCGCCCTGCCCATCTCAAAGGGCCAGACACAGGGTGTGCTGGCAAAGGCTGCTCAGCCAATTATCCTTCTGACAAAGCGCACTATGGATTTGAGCTTGGCACAGGTGACCTGGGCAGCCCAAACACAGCTGTGGGGCAGTGGGGGTGGGGGAAGCTGCAAGCCCCTAGATTCCTCCCCCAACACACACACACTGGGGATATACTTCTGCTGCTGCAGGTTGCTTCTTGAGAACCACCCAGGTTTCTTCTCTGCTCCTGTGGTGCAGTCAGCCATGGGGGCGGTGGCTGTGCAGTGTGCAGGAGGATGTCAGCTCAGGCCATGCCCGGCCAGCCTTAGCGTCTCTCCTCTGCTCCTGGGCCACCCACTCAGCTGTGGGTGTTCCTAGTGGACTCCTGTCCCTGTGAATCAGTATGGACCCCCATGGCCCTGCGCAGTGCTGTGCACCAGGGGAGATGGTAGAGGGTGATCTTTTCCCTACAGCAGCTTCTGCTGAGTATCTGGTTAGGGGAAAGGGTCACTTCGCTCCCCCAGTCTGAGCTCCAGCATGGGGAGCAGAGCGAGGGGGCAAATTCTGAGGATCAGTGGAAGATACTGAGCGGGGCAAGGTGCCCCAGCTCCTTGCCTTGCCTGGGGAAGCGTGCAAAAGTGTCCTGCGAGCTGGGCTGGTATGTGCACCAATGGCAGGCAAACCTGACTTGTGCACTGCACGGAAACGTGTGTACACTTCTGCAAACACTTTCCCTGATCCCTCATGATTCACAAGAGAATCTCATGTTCACTCACAAGGGTACGGTAGGCGAAACCAGGGTGCAATTGACATGATTTTCCCCCTGGCGTCCGTCCTGGCCTTGTAGCCATATGCCTCAGCATCGCGTGGGAAAACATCCGTCAGTGTTAAAATATAGCACAGCAGCCACACCACCATGATGGCCAGGATGATCTGGGGATGAAAAACAGAGGCCCATGTAACATAACTCTCCAGGCACACTGAGCAGCAACACTCAGATGGATGGGAGAACTGCTCCAAATACAGCGAGAATTGCCCACCATGGAATCCAAACCCCCAACCTACACTAACAACTCCAGGGCTATCTATGGCTTCACAGAGATCCCGGTGCTGTGGGACCATTGAGACCAGCACAGCAACAGCAGGGTTTGAAGTTAGCACATCCAACCCCACAATTCAGCCCCTGTTGAAGAAGCTCTCTCAGCCCTTAGCTGTAGCAGGACCCTGCCACACAGTGGAATAGTACCCAGTCCATACTCTAGAGGGCAGTGGTGGCACCAGTGCACGCACCCATCCAGGACAGTATTTTGAGGTCTGGAAAAGTTCAGTTAATTCCAGTCTTTCCCCCATTTATTTCACATTTCCAAGTATTTCTGCTTTCCTTGGTTCTGGCCAGCATGGTTAGTGCCAAAATGTCACAGCCATGGCCACACTTTCTGTAAGTGCTAGCGATTGCTAGCCCAACACCACAGCCCCAGCAGCACTAGATCGTTCATAGATGTTTCCGTCACAGGCCTGGAGACCTCCTGGTATGTATCTGACCCAGACCGCTGAGCTGTGGGAGGTTTCACCAGTCATTGGTAATTATCAGAGGACGGGACCATCCATACCGGGAACATTTTGAAGATCTGTAGCCTGAACACAATACAGCCTTTCCCCCATTTGTAACCAGGCAGCCGAAAGGTCGCATTTCGCAGGTACTGGGCAAATAAAACAATCAGAAAAATGGATCTATTGAAAAGAGAAAAAGAGTCATTAGGACATCCCTAGGAAATGCAGAAGGGGAACTTCCTGAGGGCCGAATTGCACCATTGTCCAGAGATCATACGCTCTCTGGGCACAGGCCCATCTTTTTGTTCTGCATTTGTACAGCACCTAGTGCAACGGGATCTTGGTCCATGACTGGCGCTCCTGGGCACTACCATGAATAATATTAACAATAGTGTATTTGAACCCAAATGGTTTTAACCAGTTACGGGCCAGTCTATGCAAGCCAGTGTCCATTGGGCTATGCAGAAATGAGAAGGAGAACAGATCTGGTGTATGAGAAGAACATACAATCCATGCTGGTGTGGCAAACATGCCTGTGGGTGCCAGTGGCCAATTTCCCCATTCATCATTTTGTGTCTGCTAAGTTCGGAGTTCCTGTTGTTTTCTGAGAACGTGTCACAAGTAAATGGTGAAGGATAATCCCGGTGAGGTGTTTGCCTTACGTATGTTTAGTTGACTGGAGTAAACTAATCCACTGTTCACTAGCTGGGCTACAACAGCAGGATGTATTGGGTGCTGAGTGGACCTGGTCAGGAATTTTCTGTCAAATGTTTTTTCCTGCAGTGGCTGCAAAATCAAGATTTTTCCAGGGGAAATTTTTTTGATTTTCTACTTGGGTCAGGTCAAGCGGAATCAAAACATTTTGGTTTATCAAACTGAATCAAATGTTTTGTTTCTGGACAGTTTGATGTTAACCTGTGTTTGTCTGAGCTGTGGTAGGGCCTCATGGGAGTTGTAGTGCCCCCATTTTCTTCTATTGGTCAGACTCCCTGACTGGGCTGCATCTCCCATAATGCATCACAGTTTCCCTTCATGCTGAACTGCCACAATGCATCTTGAGAGTCCCATGCCTCTGATGCATTATGGGAGATGTAGTATGGCTAGAGGTGAATGGAGGCATGAAGCATCTGAGTATAACTCCCATGAGGTACTGCTGCAGCTCAGGCACACACAGCTTAATGTAGAACAGAGCTGAAATATTTTGACATTTCCAAATAGAATTTTTTCAGAACATTTTGCTCGGCCAAAATTTTTGATATTTCAACTTTTCATCCTAATTTGGGACAAAAACACAGGTTGAACTTTCATGTTATTTTCAGTTAGCTCTGGTACTTAGATATGGTGGTGGTTGGTGTCCTATATGCTTCTAGAATAGACAGACACACAGTCAGATCAGTTATCAGACAAGATTTTGAACCTTGCATCCTATTGAAAACTCAGCAAAGCAATGACTAATCCCATCTACTCTTCCCCGCTCAACCTTTGTCCCCCTTTTTGGCTTGAATACTCATTATCAAGTGATCTTGATTATGAAAAAACAGTTGCTGTAAGTTACATGGAGCAGAGCTGCATGTTTTTAATATGAAATATGCAAATATAGGCAAAACTCCCATTGGCTTCAATTAGAGCAGGATCAGGTCTATAGGGCAAACCCCACTGCAATCAGCAAATGCGTCTGGGGATGGAATTTAACCCTGGGATGGGGGTAACTTGGAGCTTAAGGGCCAGATTTTGCCTCCAGATATGCACACCCATGAGGGTGTGACACTATGTGCTAGCAGCATGTCACTCTGTGAGCCCTGTGGCTGGTCTCTGTATGATAAGCGAGGAGCGTACAATGCTGCAATGCCCCAGTGCGATCCTGCGCGGTCCCCCGCAGCTTGGAAGACTGACAGTCCTATCAGGGAGACGGTGGGAGTAACGGTGAGAGGTCCAATGTAGCTGAGCAGTGCTCCTGGCAGCCCCACAAGCCCGATCACCACTTCCACCAGGCTGGACACGATGATCGCCCCTTGGATCTATGGTGCAAAAGGGGGGGGAAAGCATGTGAGGTGTGGAGATGTGGTCAGCTCTGAGCTGTCACATGCTGCCAGGCTCCTCCACCCGCGCAGGTGCTACAGATAGGGATGAGCCTGGAGGCCTAGTGGCATTTGCATGGCTCTGACCTTGGATGCTGAGCCCGGCCCCCCATCCCTGGGGCTGTGGAGGCAGCACATTCTGCCCCACATGGGCAGAGAGCACTGTGGCCATCAGCTACAAGGGTTTAGCCCTTGTCCACAGGGAGTGATGTTGTGCTGGGGAAGGCTTCATCATGGAGGAAGGGAAAGGAATAAAGCATGGAAGAACCTTGGACTGGGATGGGAATGGGAATATCCATCCATCCATCCATCCATCCATCCATCCATCCATCCAGTCATTATATATATATCCATCCGTCCATCCATCCATCCAGCCCATGCTCTTCACAAGTTAGAGAAGGTTGGGTTGAACAGCGTAAGGGGACATGCCAGTATCATGCAAGAGACAAGCAATTCTAAACGGCTGCATCCTGGTTCAAAGAAGAGCAAATGACTAAAAACATATAAAATGTGTCTTGGGTAAAATGAAGCTGACTAGTGAATAAGCCCGGGAGCCGCAGTCAGTCCAGTCGGATGATGTCTGGGAGGCCACAGGCCAGGCCTCTCCTGTTTGAGTGCAGCGCGAGAGCCGGAACTCTTGTAGCTGCTGTAAAGTAAGTCCTCTTGTTTGATTAGAAGATTAAACCACTGGAGAATAACTGCATTTTACACGTTATAAAACCCAGCAACTCTGAAACTCTCTGCCATGGCCAGGCAACCCAGTGATGAGCTGCATTTTCTGGGTCTTAGCCTACTTCCCAGCAGGAGGTGCTGTCTGGTGTCCACCTTCCATTGGACACAGGAATTGCCACATTGGATCAGACCAGGGATCTAGCTAATCCAGGATCCTGCCTCCAGCTGGGGCCAGCACCAGCTTCTCCATAGGAAGCTGCAGGGAGACCTGCAGTGGGCTGTTAGGGGCTAACCAGCCCCAAGGGAAAGATTCCTCCTAGTTCTCCATAGTTAGAGGCTGGCTTATGCCCTAAAGCCTGGAGGGTTATGTCCCATTCCAAACTGGATTTTTTTGCACATGGGAGCTTCCCGGGCTGAGGGAGGATGGTGTCACTTCGGTATCTCTCCATCTATCAGCATAGACCTTGTTAATAACAATACCTGGCTCTTACATAGCCCTTTCCATCAGCGAATCTCAAAGCACCGCACTATCTTATATGTATTTATCGTCCCACACCCTGTGTGGTAGGGCAGTGCTAGCCCCATTGCACAGCTGAGAACTGAGGCAGACAGACTAAGTGACTTGCCCAGTGTCACACAGGAAGTACAGGGCAGAGCAGGGAATTCAGCACAGGTCTCCCACATCCTAGCCCAGTGTCCTAACTAATAGGCAATTGCTCTGCACTGAGACAGACACCAGCACCATTCACAGCTACGGTGCTACTGGCATGTCTGAGCACTGGCCTGAGATGTGTTTGAAGGTATTTCCAATTGACCAGTCAAGTGCACCCAACCATGGCTAGAGTCACCTGGAAGGCCCTCCTGCTTGTGTGTCTTGGCTGGACATGACTGCAGAAGCAGGGGGAAATTGCTGTGGCTTGCACAGGACAGAAGTGGCACCTGCACTTTGCACTGGCCCCCTGCACAGGGGTGAATCTCATAAACACCAAGGTGCGTGGCCCTAATGCGGCCGAGACGTAAGCAAGTTGGGTGTTTGTCTGGGGGGAGTCTTCTTTCCCGTGTCCTGGAGAGACAGATCCCCAGGGCCCCTGAGCTGTGTACGCCCCTGGCGGCATAGTCAGAGAGCACAGCTTACTTCTCTCATCCTCGGGTGCCACACGTGAGATGTGTTCAGTGGTAACGTCCAATTGCCGTAGATCTCCTCTAAGACATGAAACGAGGCTGTTAGACACGCGGGGATAACAGTACTCCAGGCCCTGCTCCCTAGGGCATGATTCACTGCTGTACTAGTCCTGTTTACACTGGTGCATCTCCCTTGAAATCTAGAGACCCCACTGTGCTGGCACCGTGTACCCACAGAGTGAGGGCCAATCCCTGTCCCAAAGAGCCGACCAGCGAAGGGTACCTCTGCCCTGCAGGTGAAGGTGGGATTGTAACACTAGTAGCATATCTGGGTGAGCTTTAATCTTCCCAGCATGGGCAACAATAGCAGTGAAAATGCAACGGCCTGGACCAGCAGCCCAGGTATGTACACAGGGGCTCTGGTGGGCTGGTATTGGGACGGCTAGCCTGTACCAAAACCTGCGCCGCCGTGATCAATGTTACCCACGCCAGCTGGATTAAGGCTAACCCTGGCGTGCCTAATGGTGCTTCAATCACACCTTCATTTGCTGTGTTGACGTGCCCTAAATAGACCAGTCTGGGAGGGGAAACAGAGGCAGAAAGAGAGAAGAAGGAACTGGCTCCAGGTCACCCATCAGGGAACTGGGCACAGAGCCATGGCCTCCTGGGCTGGTGCCCTACCCACTAGACTATACTACCTCTTGATAGCTGTGCTTCAGCCATGACACTTGACACATGACACTGAGTGTTCTCTCTCTCAGGCGCTTGGCTGGCTGTTCCCGCTCACAGGCTCAGTCTAACTGACGCCATATATGGAGTAAGGCAGGAATTTCCCCAGCTCAGATCTGCAGCGACCTTGGGGGTTTCACCTTCCTCTGTGGCGTTGGGGGCAGGTCGCTTGCCAAGTTCCTCTGGGTATTTCTCACTTAATCAGTTCCCTGCCACTGCAGGGGCCTCGGGCACTGGTGCACCTCAGCCCCCCCTAGTTTGTGCCCATACTAGAACTGTCTCCTATGGGCTTGGTCCCCTTTTGGTTGTTGGGATTAGTGTGCAGGTCTCGAGTGGGGTTGTTAGCCTAATATGCAAGAGGTCAGGCTAGTGGAGGCCCTTTCAGTCTAGTGGAGGTCTGGTGGCCCCTTCTGGCCTTAAACGCTATGATCCTGTTGTACCCTTAGCTATAAGAGTTGTACTTGGAGGGGCTGTTAAGTGACTCATGGGCTTTACCACATGACCTGGTTGTAAACGAAGCTTCAGTTACCTTCTGGGGGACATTTCCATTTCTCCAGGGCCAGGATGGACTTGGCAGGAACCAGAAAGGCGAGTGCGCTTGCTTGAAACAGGGGGAGTCTGCATGAGCAAGAAGGAAAAGCCTCATTTGCAATTGCCCGCTGCTCTGCCTCACCTTCAAAGCTTCCCGTGCAATGGTTCAACAGGGACCAACAGCCAAAAGACAGTGTGGAGAACAATTGCCATAGAGTCAACCTACCGGATCCCCAGCGTGGTTTGGATCAGCGTGGTGATCCCGACGCAGGTGAAGATGGTGCCGATGAGCTGGCTGACCGTGTATTGGTCCTTTCCCACACACAGGGACTCTGCCAGGAGGAACGGGACGGCGATCGTCCCACTGAAACAGGTCAGGTAGTGCTGGAGCAGGGAAGGTAAAGGAGTCTTTGGTTAGGGCTGTCGGGCGGATCTGAGAACTCACCTTCATTCCCAGTGAGAGTGAAGTTCGCCTCTGCACAAGGCCGTGGTACCGCTTAAGTCCCAATGTGCTATGGGACTTAAGTGGTGCACTGCGACTTGTACTAGACCTCTGAATGTCAGGGGTTTGCTCTTGCCACTGCTAACGAGACCGAAACTCAGAGTCATGTATAAGGGCACGTGTATAAGGAAAACTATTAAAATTGTACAGCGATCACTTTAGATGTTCAATGGTGTCCTGGTCCTGCTTGCAGGCTAGAGAGCTCTGTAGGGAAGTGTGTGAGCCACTGTCAGTTTGCACCAGACAATGCGTAATACCTGTTTTAGGGAGTAGCCTGCTTTTTCTCTCTCTGGTTTTGTTTCTTTATGCTGGTAAGGGACTGGATTTTAAGAAATAAAGTGGTGTTACATTGCACCCTTCCAGAAAGATTAAAAAACATAGAATACATTAACTTCTCTGTGTGTATGTCATGACCATAACAGGGCACTGGAAGCAAGAGAGTGGGGCAGTGCCCTCTGATCTCTCCTTCCTTACCTGAAAGCCGAGCAGGATGCAGAGGTACCATGGGGGCACGTCTTCAATTTTATAGATCATGTCAAATTCTTTCTGCTCCCTCCCTGTGCCTGTGGCTTGCCGCTGGAAATGGAGAAAGGGCGATTTCAGCACCAGCAGGATCAGAGAGCAGAGGTTGGCGGTTAGGCTGAGAAGCTTGACAGAAATCAAATGTGAGCGGATTTCCTTGCTCCCCCATGACTTGGTCTCTGAAGCGATCGCCCCAGTGCAGGGAGATTTGAGACACATCTGCTATGCCCCGGCTGTCTTGGAGTAACATACTCACCCAATCTGTCCTGAGAGCCCTCGGGCCTGCTGCAAGGGCCACATTGCATCTGGAGCCCCCAGCTGAGAATCTGGCTGGCCCCTCATAGGGAGCCCACACTGGAGCAATAGTTCTGCCCCCAGTGCAGTGTGTTCCCTACTCCATGCCCACAGCAGGGGAGGAAGGGAACTTAGTACCACCCTGTCCCACCTCTCATGCTCCCTTCAGACAGTGAGGGGCTAGCAGGGAGATGGGGCTGCATTCTCCAGTGGGATTCTGGCTGGCTCCTGCATGGGGGGGGAACAAAGCAATCTGTTCCTTGCCCACTCGTGCACAGCCCCCCTGGGGCCGGCTCCAAACAGCCCTCTGAGATTCTGGGTGTCACCACTCAGACCCAGCACTGGCATCTCTGGTTCCCTGAAGCCTCTGGTTCCACTGTGCTGCTGTTTCCATTAGCCACACATTCCTGGGGCCAGTGCTCAGAGCAGGCTGGGATTACCCAGCATGCACTGGGTGCACTTGCACAGGGTCCCCATCTCAAGGGAGCCTCCACCCACTGGAAACAAGCCCAATCCAAGCTGGAGTGGTGCTGTGACCCCGTGCGCCAGGTCACAGCACCACACACTCCAATCATGATAGGGGAGCTGATGGGCCAAACCTGAGCAGCGCAGGGCTGGGGCAGGCAAGGGGAGTGAGCGGAGCAGGGTGGCTGTGATCAGGGGGAGCTGCCCTAGCTTGGGATGGGAGCAGGGTGCTGAGATGGGGGGAGGGGGTGCTGGTGGCCAGGAAGGTCCCTGAGTGGTGGGTGAGGGGCTGGGGGCGGATGTTGGGTGAGTGGGATGTAGGTCAGGGCTGCTGGGATGTGTGGGGGCTGCCAGGATAAGTGGGGGCAGACAGCTGGAGCAGAGCTCTAGTTTGAGGGAAGTGATGGGCCCCCTCCCAATTTCCAGAGTGCACAGGGCCCCAAAACTCAGTAAGTTGGGCCTGGCTCTGACCCTGTGTTAAACCCATGTGCTACCTGGGAGTTCTACAGCTGTTGGCCCTTTGCCTGCCATTTCCAAAAGCTCTACGGTTTCCTGGGCAAAGTGCAGGCTTGGCGTCTGAATTTCACATGCAAGGGGCAAAGGCCTCTCCAGGGGTGTCTTCACTCCCGAGGAATGCTGTGCATAAGGATGTGGGGCAGAGTGGTGCAATCCACAGGGAAGAACTGCTCTCCTCTTATCCCACCAGCTCATTGGTAAGGGCCCTGCTGCTTGAAGGGTTTTGCCCAAGAAGGGAGCTGCCATCTAGCCCTAAACCCCTGCAGCATTCCCTGTTGCTAGTGGGTCCTGCAGGGATCTGTTCTCAGCCCAACGCTATTCACTATCCTTCTCAGAGCTCTGGAAGGAGAAAATTATTGCTGGTAAGATGGGCAGCGGACACACAAATTGGTGGCGAGATGGACCGAGGTCAGTTATACATCACTTGGTAAGCTCAGCTCATTTGACCAACATGCCTTTTGATACAACCAAATGCAAGGGACGAAGAATGTGGGTCACGCTTAGGAGGAGGGACAGGATCCTGGAAAGCAGTGATGCTGCAGAGGACTTTGGGGGCAACAGAACTGGAGCTCCCAGTGCAATTCTGTAGCTAAAAGGGTGAACGTGATGCTTGGATGTGTGAGCAGGGCCATATTGAGTAGGAATAAGGAGGTGCTATTACCTTTGCACATGGCATTGTATACTGGGTCCAGTTCTGCTGGCCACATGTCAAACAGGATGTGGAGAAATTGGAAAGGATGCAGAACAGAGTTACAAGAATGATGTGGCGTCTGCCAAGCCTACCTTATCGCGAGAGACTAAAGAAGCTCAGACTATTTAGTCTGTCCAAGAGAAGAATAAGAGGTGAGTTGATTACGGTCTATAATACCTGCATGGGGAAGAGATTTCTGACAGCAGAGGGCAGAACAAGATCTAGTGGTTGGACGCTGACACTAGACAAATGCAGACTAGCAACAAGGTGCCAATTTTTCAGTGAGGGTAATTAACCATTGGCACACTTGATCTAGGATGTGGTGGATTCTGAATCACTTGATGTCCGTCAATCAAGACTGGATATATTTCTAAATGAGACGCTACAGCTCAGCCAGGAATGATGGGCTAGATGCAAGCCTCATTGCCTGGGTTCTCCAGCCTGGGTTATACAGAGATCAGATTAGCAGATCAGAACGGTCCCTCAGGCCTTGGAATCTGTGAATGTAGTCCCCTGAAGGCCCAGGAACAGTTGCCAAGACCCAGAGAAAAGATCCTCTGCTACCACCAAGCCTCTGGCTTCACTGCCCAGACCCAGTGCTTCATCCCCAATCCTCCTACTAGCGTTACCAGCCCCAGTGATTTTCGACTCTCGCAATTACAGCTGGTCAAAATACCTGTCACTCCCTCCAAAAAAATTCAAATGAAAAATCTCCCTTTGAACTCTTTTGTTCAGTTTTTTTTTTTATCTTTAGTAGGAAAATTTCCCAGGGAAAATTAAGTGAACTCTTGGTGTGTCGTTTCAGTTTTGAAAAAGTGAAGTTTCTTTAGATGTGAAAGGGTCGTTGTTGTTCCACTCCTCCCGTGCCCACCCCCATTTTGCCACTGAGTGAAATAGAATGCCACTGACGGGGATTTTTTCCTCCCCTCCCTTTTTTCACTCCATCCCTTTTCAAAACGGTCCTGACTTTGGGAACGTCTTTGACCAACAAAAAGAAAAGTAACGACCTGCTGTAACTCTGCCACATTCCGCAATGGCCTCAATGTTTGTGTTTCAGAGGGGAAGGGACGACTCTCCAGGGAGCTGGGAAAATACCCGCCGAGTCAGTGGGCTACAGGAGGGTGCTGCAGACACCAATGGCTGCAGAGGAGAAGGCTCTCGCACCAAGCCAGTTGCACTCCATGGGAGTTTTTCCATTGATGCAATGGGCTTTGGCTCCAGCCCCACCAGTGGTGTGGTGCTGAGACAGGCCAGCTGCTACATGAGCCAGGGCGGGGGGCAACACAGAGACAAGGAGATAAGGTGGGACGAGCCCACAATGAGCTTTAAAGACAAGGAGTGTCACTTTTTTAGGGGCAGACTGTGACGTGCTCAATGTGCCCACAGTGCCCCCCTTTCCTCTCCGGTGGTGGCTACCTGTATCGCAGCTGGCAGCAATTGTGGGGCACTGCCTGCCCTTGTACCCAGTTGGGTGAAGAAGGGGTGGCAGGGAGTCAGTGGGTGGAGCCTGGCCAGTGACATCCCCGCAGCATGCTAGCTGAGCCTGCAGTAATGTGCACCAGGTAAAGGGCTGGCACAGATTGCCTCTTCCATGGAGCCAAAGGGGGGCAGTTCGTGATTCCTCAAGTCCCAGCCGGTCCTTGATCTGCTCCTAGGGCAGTGCAGCCATATGCCTCCCCTCGCTCAGGGCTCAGCTGAGCCCCTCACCTAACAACGGACCCCTCCCTCAGCTAAAGCTAGTGGCAAGCTGCAGTCTCAGCTGCCTGGCATCCTAGGCAGAGCGCTGGTCTCACCTTGTCCTCGCTCTCCGGCTCCTTCCCATACGAGTTCTCGGTGATGATTTCAGGAATCCCCTCGTGCCGGGCGGAAGCTGCATTTCCATTCTGCATTTCCCCGAGGGACATGGAAGACAAAGCAAGTCATTGCTTAGAGAAACTGCTGGTGGAAGCACCATAACCAGGAAAATAAAAGAGCACAGCGGAGAACAGGCAGCGCTGATTGGAAGGATGCCACTGTCTCCACCAGACTGGTGGCTGTTGCTAAAAGCAGCTTGTCTGTTTTGGGAACCCAGAGAGACTCACCACAGCACTGGAGAGTGAAGAATCGGTCTTTGTTCCCCATGCAAAGAGCAGCCATCACCATCCAGTCTGAGTGGCTTTGCTTGACATTACAGGGAGCAGCAACGTGAGACAGAACAAACGGAACATCTCAGTGAGAGCACGGTATGTGTGTCTCCTCTGTCACATGCTGCAGCAGTGCTGCTCACACAACAGCTGCTGGCCTTGAAGCTGAGCAGATTAGGCTTTATCTAAGTTGTGCAGCTTTAACTATATGGGTCTAAAATGTTATCAGAGGCTACATCTTCACTACCCGCCTGAATCGGCGGGTAGAAATCGATCTCTCAGGGATCGAATTATCGCGTCTCGTTGGGACGCGACAATCGATCCCCGAATCGACACTTGTACTCCACCAGTGCAGGTAGGAGTAAGCGCCGTCGACGGGGGAGCCGCGGCGGTCCATTTGCCGCAGTCCTCACAGCGGGGTAAGTCGGCTCGGATACGTCGAATTCAGCTATGCTATTCGCGTAGCTGAATTTGCATATCTTAAATCGACCCCCCTCCCAGTGGAGACATAGCCAGAGTGATATAGTTAAAGTGCTACAATCCCTCAATGTGGACGCAGCTAAACCAGTATAAATGTGCTTATACCAGTAGAGCAATCCACATACAGGAAGGGGAATGAGCGATACTGGCATGAGACACCTTTATAATGGTGTAATTGTATCCACTCTAGGGTGGTACCAGTATAATTATATCAGTGAAAAGTCACACTCCCTAACTGTAATAGCTATATCAGTTGGTGTGTAGGCCAGGCCTTAGAAACACAAAGGTACAGTACAGAGAAATCAAATGGCAGTTACATAGCTACATAATATCCCTCCTTAAAATAAATGAATGGATTTAACAGTATTGTCACCACTTGTGTAGCACATTCAAAGACCTTTACAGAACACTAGTTAAACCTCAGAGCACCCCCAAGAGATAGTAGTGACCTATCACCCCCATTTTACAGATGGGAAATCCAAGGCAGAGAGTAAGTGATTTGCTCAAGGTCACCCAGTCCATTGGTGTTAGAGCTGGGATTAGCAGCCAGGAATTCCGGGTGCTCAGATCACTCTCCCTTCACTAGTAACACCGACAGGGTTTGGATCATTGCTATAGAATATACTAGTGTTTAACACCCCTTCCTGCCCTCCTCCCCCCCACTCAGGGGAAGGTGGATCTTGAATAACTGCTACTTTGCATTGTAAAGGAGTCACACTAAATCCGCCACAGTATGGGCCCAATCCTGCAAAGGGGTGAGCCTGCTGTGGGGTGCTCAATGCACTTCACACCCAGTATCTTCAGTGGCAGCTGCATGCGCTCAGCAGCAAACAGCATCAGTCCCTGTATTACAGCAGCCCGTACAAAATAAAACCAAGTTCCTTGCAAATTTATCTGAGAAAAAACCCAAGAGTTCTCAGTTTCTTGGATCCCATTTCTCCGTCTGTGGTTCTTATCCTCTGTGGCTCGGATTCTGGGCTCTCGTCTCTCCTGGGGCCTGACTGAAGGGTCTGCCTGACCTCCAGTCTTGGCCTGATTCTTAGAACCTCGCAAGCCTTTTGCTGAGTCCGTGAACACATAGTGGAGCTGCCAGGGTTCCCTGGGCCATGTCGAAGGGGGGAGCTGCCCAGGGTGAGGCAGGTGCCAAGGGGAGGAACCAGCAGCGACAAAACGGCATCACTTGAACCTCATTCATTCCGACTATTAAGTCACTGTTTGCTGTCAAGTGCTCCATTCCTGAGTGGCACAGCGGAGTCACCCCTCACTGGGGGCCGAGTCGCTTCCACTTCACTTCTAAGCCAGAGGCGTATGTTGAATAAGTCAGTCCAAAGGGAAGCGCTTTGTGAAATCTGGCTTCCAAGAATGATCAAATGATAAGTTGCCTTTAACGTCAGATACAAGTCTAAGAAAGAACCTGTGATCACTGCTCCCCTCCCCTTCTAACAACCAACACAGATAGCTTGCCACCCACTTCCCAGATAGTTACATCAAACACTGGTAAGCAAGGAAATGGATGCATTTGGGGAGAGGGAAGGGGAGGGAGTGAAAATATGGTAATAGCAAACAACATGTTCACCTTGGTTTGAGACAAATCTTCCGAACTGTTCCCCATTCTCCTGCAGAGTGCCACTGGGATTTCCAAGGGGACTTTGTAGAGTGACGCTTTTTATGGTCATGGGGAGGACTTTAGTCAATACACCCGACATTGTTCATGGAGTCAATCTATAACCACGGTTATTGGCTGCTGATTGTGAAAGAAATGAGAGCTGTGTTTTTAAAGATAATATATTAACTCCATTAATTATGCTTGGCATCACAGGGGAATGATCAGCCTTTCCTAAACTTACTGGTTTTTCACAGCTCTTTTGTGAAAACATTAGAGAGCTGAGTTACAGTGTAACTGACTAGTTCATAAATGGACTGAATTACAGATTGCACTAATCAGCTCATCAAGTCTGATAAAGGAAGCACCATCCTGCTGAGCCAATGTATCTGCGCCAGCTCTTGGACTCTCTGATGGGTCAGCCCACTTGAGTGCTCCCAGTCAGAGGCTCTTAGATCTGTGTGTGGTGTACATTCATTGGTCAGGTGGTTTTGGTTTGGAAGTAGATTCCCCCCAGACGTGACGTTCCACAGTGCCGTGGGTGTTTGGATCTGGGGTTTTGGTTCAGGCCCAGCAGACTTTTCCAAATCTGGTCAGAACACCCCTGAACATCTGACACGTGCTGAACTCTGGACTGGCCACCTCTGGATAAGCGGTTGTTCCACGGCACTTCCTGTTACAGAGGATGGAACCTGGACAGGCAGAAAGAGAAATAACAAAAGGTACCTGGATATTTTAGACCCTAAAAGATGACTGCGTTCAAGTCTGGATCTTGGTGCCCACGACACCTTGATGCCTTTAGAGCCAGTGACAGGAGGTGGGGGGGATGTCTTTAAAGTGGGCCCAACATGGGCATTTCAGGTCTGCAGATACCACAGCTGTTTTACAAACAGATATGCCATCAGCTAGAGGACAGTCCCAAACTTTTGGACAAGTCAGCTCTGGATCTGGGTACTGATCCCAATGTCTTGGCTTGGACCATGCAGAAATGTGGTAAAAATCACGTCGTCCCCCACCCCCGACGCCCAACATCATTGGCTTGGCAAACATTTCTAGTGAAGACCTGGCCTGTATCTCACAACACCACAACTTCTTCCTTCCCATAAAAGCATCTCTCTCTTGAAATAGCTATCCCAACAAAACTCGTGGCTGGGTGGGAATCGTTAGCAGAGATTCACCCCAGTTTATGTTCAGCACCAGGCCCTCAGCTTTTCCTGCCTGGGCCCCCAGAAAAGGGGCACAGCCCATTTCTCAGGGAGTTACGGCCACACACTCCTCCCAGAGTGACACACCCTTAAAGGCACGGCCTGATAATGCTGGTTCTAATCTGTTCCTGGACCTGAGTAGCTGAAAGAGGATGGAGCTCAGCTATTCTCAGTGGTGGTAGATGACAGAACAAGGAGTCTCAAGTTGCAGTGGAGGAGGTTTAGGTTGGATATTAGAAAAAACTTTTTCACTAGGAGGGTGATGAAGCACTGGAATGGGTTACCTAGGGAGGTGGTGGAATCTCCTTCCTTAGAAGTTTTTAAGATCAGGCTTGACAAAGCCCTGGATGGGATGATTTAGTTGGGGATTGGTCCTGCTTTGAGCAGGGGGTTGGACTAGATGACCTCCTGAGGTCCCTTCCAACCCTGATATTCTATGACGCTATGATTCTATGATGAAAGTCAGCACCATCATCCTGCTGTTTGGTGGTGCTGATCCAGTTCCCACTAGCTAACCATCCACCACCACTACAGTAGATAGGCCAAGCGCTGAATGTGCCGTGCAGAACAAACTCCCCTTTCACACTGGTGTTTCCAGGCCAGGGGTGAGGCACGATGGCTGGGAATATGGAAGATGCTTGTGCTGCCACTGTCCATGCTGTGAAGACCCAGAATCATTGGTCTCCAGGGCTATCCATCCAGTGTCTTTCAACATCTAAAGCTCCAGGGTGGCAGGAGGCTGATGGGAAGGTGTCAGCAGCACCAGTGCTTGTGCAGCTGTTGGAATAACGTCTCTGTACCCGTGTCTATCCACGATTCACTCAGATTCTCTCTAGTAGCCTATTAGTTACAAAGGTTGCTATAAAATTAAGCATTAACTGCAACATTAGATGCTAAAGAATGTTTGCTGATGGATGGGGGAGCTAATGTTTTCCAAGTCCCAGCTGATGACAGGGGCCAGGACTATGGGAAAGGGCAAGGTGTCACAGGGTCCACTCACTACTAGGGCACCTCCTCCTGGCTGCTCTGGGGACCAGCTCCTTCTGGGTCCAACACCCCCTTCTGCCACTCATTCACACACCTTGCCACCTCCCTCCCTCTCTGTGTGTGACTCAGGAGGTACTCTCTTCATGGCTTGGCCCTCCAGCCCGGTCACTATAGTTCTCCCATTCTGGGGTTGCAAAGTCCTATTGGACGACAGTCCCAGGCAGTCTTCTGTTCCACTGTCCAGTCTGCATCACTTCTAACCCCGGCCCACCCTCTACTCCAGGATCCAGTCCAGCGACCCTATGTCTAACAATTGTGGTCTGCTTTTTCCCAGACCCTGCTGCTATTGCCCTGGACTCCTTCCTACATCTTCTGACTCCTCCGGGTTTATCAGCCCAAACTCCCTTCTCCCAGGGGGTGATTGCAGACTACTTCCCCAGAAGCCCCTTTCTGCTGTGAACTTCCTGGCTTTATACCAGCCCCACCTGTTCCTTCTCAGCTGGGTTCCATCATCAATCAGCCTTTCAATCCCTCGCTCCCCCCAAGGTGCAGCCTGCTCTGCCTTGTGTGGGGTGGACACCCCATCACACACACAGTGGAATTAGTCACTGTTAACTGCATCACAAAGAGGAAACCTAGCTGTTGATACATCCAGAAGGATGGCAAATGTGGGATCTGGGACAATGATGGGCTGGGCTGCCCAGCTGGGAATCCCATCTGGAATGAGAGAAGACCCATGGGTAGCACTGCAAGGCCCAGTGCTTGAATGGTGGGAAACTGACCTGAGCAAAGCACTTAAGAATGACCCTATAAGGGCTGGTCTACACCAGATTTTGTACTGCTGTAACTATAAGCACCAGTATAACTGCATCCACACTAGAGGCTTGTAGTTCTAGTGATACAAAGACCATGTATAGATAAGCCCCAAAGTACAATCCTGCGCTGGCAGGGATTGACTTGATGACCTAAGACATCTTCTCCATCTCTAATTTTTGGTGGCCACATTATCTCCTACACGGGGAAAAGCCAAGCTAGGGGGCACAAAACTACCAGAGTTGCTCCAAATCATTCCCTAAGAGGCTGGGAAGAACAGGGCTCCAGCTGGGGTTTGGCCCCCTAGTCTTGTAAATGTTGCTAAGTCCTGCACAGTTCTTTGGACACCCACAGAGGCCAATGCCATCTGCACAGAGTCCCAGTGCTTTTGGGTAGCTTCCAGCTCTGCTCCCACAGCCCTTGGCCATGCTGCCATCTGATCGCTGCTGGTCACTGCCCCTGAAGCCACCTGCAGAGGTCAAGTGACCCAATGCAAAGTGACGCTGCACAAGGCAGTGCTCCCCCACCTGCCTTGCCCACAGGGCCGGCTCCAGGCACCAGCTCAGCAAGCAGGTGCTTGGGACGGCCAAGGGAAAGGGGCGGCACGTTGAGCTCTTTGGCAGTAATTCGGCAGTGGGTCCCTCGGTCCTCTCGGAGGGATGGACCAGCCGCCGAATTGCCGCCGAAGAAGAAAGCGGCACAGTGGAGCTACTGCTGAATTGCCTCCGATCACGATCGCGGCTTTTTTTTCTGCCTCTTGGGGCGGCAAAAACCCTGGAGCCGGCCCTGCTTGCCCAGCACTGCTTGGGGTATGTCTACACTACGAAATTAGTTCGAATTTATAGAAGCCGGTTTTATTGAAATCGGTTGTATACAGCCGATT
>NC_048305.1:34543056-34689923 GCF_013100865.1 Trachemys scripta elegans
TAGCTCCTTAATTTTCACGCGGCACTGCTGTGTGTCCCTGTTATGGCCTCGGTCCTTCATGGCCTTGGAGATCTTTTCTAATACTTTTCCATTTCTTTTACTGCTACGGAGTTCAGCTATCACTGCTTCATCTCCCCATATGGCGAGCAGATCTCGTACCTCCCGTTCGGTCCATGCTGGAGCTCTTTTGCGATCCTGGGAGGACTCCATGACGGTTACCTGTGCTGATGAGCTCTGCGTGGTCACCTGTGCTCTCCATGCTGGGCAAACAGGAAATGAAATTCAAACCTTCGCGGGTCTTTTCCTGTCTACCTGGTCAGTGCATCTGAGTTGAGAGCGCTGTCCAGAGCGGTCACAATGAAGCACTGTGGGATAGCTCCCGGAGGCCAATAACATCGAATTCCGTCCACACTACCCCAATTCCGACCCGCAAAGGCCGGTTTTATCGCTAATCCCCTCGTCGGAGGTGGTGTAAAGAAACCGGTTTAAAGGGCCCTTTAAGTCGAAAGAAAGGGCCTCGTTGTGTGGACGTGTCCAGGCTTAATTCGGTTTAACGCTGCTAAAGTCGACCTAAACCCGTAGTGTAGACCAGGCCTTGGACTGCATGATGGGAAGAGGAGTCAGGACTAGACCCTCAGAGGTATTTAGGCACCTAACATCTTGAGCATTCAGCCCTATGGGACATGATAAGATTGTACGTGAATGTAGTAGCTATTGTCATGTAGAATGAGGAGGGATATTATAATGGCCGTGGAGCATATTAGAACTTGACTTGATTTAACTAAGGCCTTGTCTACATGGGAAAATTGTACCAGTTACACTGCTATAGTTATACCGCATAGCCAGCCTCCTGTGTGGACACACTTATTCTGGTATGAGTGTCCATAGAGGGAGTTATGCTGGTAGAATTATAATGGTTTAAATTCACACCTTAGGTTATACTGCAAAACCTTCCCATGTAGCCAAAGCCCTAGGGCCTTATTCTCATTAACACTAGTGTAAAACAGGAGCAACTCCATTGCAATGTTGTTACACTAATAAAAGGGGAAGCAGACTCGGGCCCTCATTTTCAGTTTGATGTCAGCTCTCATACTGCCATAGATTGTGGGTAAAATTTTCAAAAGTGTGTAAGTGACTTGGGAACCTAAATCCAATTTGCAAAAATGCCTAATTCCCTTTGACTCTTAATGAGTCCCAGACTCCGAAGTGACATAGGGGCTTGGGAAAAATGTTACACCTTTTCTTTTGGTTTTGTAAATAGCTCTTTAAAGGGACAATGTAAAAAAAGTCAGAGTATGTGAGGATCTGCAAACTGTCTCATTTCATGAACTGGTTGAGCTATTCATTATGTACAGCATGCATCATGACATCAGACCTTTCTTGGTTAGAAAACGGTGTATGAATCAATCTAACTTTTTTCCAGTGAATGTGTTGGAGTGAATAATTTTCAGACTGTAAGTCGATTGTGAACAGTTCACTCAGACTATTCGTTGTTTGGGACACGTAGTTGGTCACCGAAAGTCACATGACATTGTTCACATTCCCTGATTGGAAGAGCGAACCATTTTAATCAGCTGCAAATGGTTGAGTCATTAAAAGTTGTTTTGTGAAAGACTAACGAACAACACGCTTTACAGTGTGACTTTCCAGACGAGCACGCGCTTTGCTAAGCTGGGAAACCTTTCAGCACTTGGGAACATTTCCAAAAATGCCTGAACACGCACAAGCAGGGACTGATCCAGCCAGGTGCTGAGCGCCTCCAACTCCTACTGACAGTAATGAGAGCTGAAGAATGCTGTCTCAGGACGTGCTCAGCACTACACAAGATCAGGCCAGGTCTCCCAGAGTGCCCAGCTCCCACTGTCCTGAGCCTTTTACTAAGCCAGGCCCATGAGTAGGGCTGGTCAAAAATTTTCGATCTCAGCAGGTTTTTGACAGAAAATCGAGTTTTCAACTAAATAATTCCGCCTCCCCTCCCCCCCCCCAAGTGGCTGCTTTCCATGGGATATTTTGAGTTTTCATTGGAAAAACTGAAAACCAAACACTTCTTGCTTTTCAGCCAAACTTTTTTCGATTTTTCAACACAATGTCAACATTTTCAAGTTTTCTTTAATTTTCGTTGAATTTTTCTGTGGCAAAATAAACCAGTTTTCAGACCATAACATTTTATAAAACAAACCATCCCCTGAAATGACAGCGCCATTCAGCCCAGCCACTCGGCCAGCTAGAAATTAACAATGTAAAGCAGGAATCTAGAACAGGATCGGAACAACATATTAAACGCACAGCCTGCTCATCAGACTGCAGGCCTGTGAGCCATAACAGGAAGCAGTTAATAATTCGAAACATTCGCAAAGGAATGACTCTCGCTGTCAGAAAAATCCTGCTATGCAGGAAGAAGTGAAACAAGTTAGGCGGAAAAGGATTGAAACATCCCAAAGCGCTGGGAAGAGAGGGCAGCAGGGTCACCTGTTGAGCCCAGGTGATGAGCAAAAGATAGGCAGCTTAAAATTAGACAGAAATAACAGGGGAAGAATAGCCAGGGGAAAACAATTGATCATACAGTGAGTAAAAGGCCCTCAAATGCACTTAAAACCCCTCCACCTAAACAAAGACAGAAAGTTTCCACACTGACTTAAGCCATCAATGCCCTTGTGCTCAGTCAGGTGGTGAAGGAAACACCTTAGCACTGCCAGGCAATGAGCACTAGCCCATACGAGAGATCAGCCTAGAAAGAGATTTTTTTAAACCACCTGAAACATATTTGCACCATGGGTGCCATAGGGTTGACAATCATTTAAATGAACAACAAAGAGTCTGGTGGCACTTTAAAGACTAACAGATTTATTTGGGCATAATGCATCCGAAGAAGTGAGGTTTTTACTCACGAAAGCTTATGCCCAAATAAATCTGTTAGTCTTTAAAGTGCCACCAGACTCTTTGTTGTTTCTGTAGATACAGACTAACACGGCTACCCCCTGATACTTGACAATCATTTAAATGACCTTCTGAGAATGACTTAAAGATGTGAGATACAATGGGAAATGATGGGCCATTGATTTATACTCATATAGTTAGTAAAATGCATTATTTATAGACTGTACAGCTAGGAACCTGAGGAATTCAACAACAAACCTACATATGCCCCATGACTCAATGTGGGAAGGGAAGTCAAAGGGACCTGTGAGGAGTCGGGGCTTCTAAAAATCAGACTGGATGTAACTATTTCAATACACTGAGCTTATATTAGATCTAGTGGGCAGATCCTCAGCAGGTGGAAATTGTCAGAGTGCCATTGACTACAGCCCAGCTCCAACAGACTTTGCTGAAGCTATGATAATTTACACCGAGGATCTGCCACCATGTGTTTCTGGCATTGGATTGATATATGGTATGTAATTATGTATGTGTGTTGGTTTATTTTAGGGTTGTCCATAAATAATTGCTGGGCTAAGAATATCATTTTATTCTTATAAAGCTGCCTGACTGTACATACCGTTTTGTTATGATAGGGTTGCCTGGATTTACATATTGGTTTGTTATTATTTCGTTGCCTGATTGTATATTTTGGTTTGTTATGATAGAGTTGCCCGGATGTACACGTTGGTTTGTTATTATTGGGTTGCTCGGATGTACACGTTGTTTTCTTATTATTGGGTTGCCTGTCAGCCCTGCGGGGATATGGGGATTGATCTTTTTTCAGCAATAACAACGATGTAAAAGAGCCTGGAAACATTTGTTTTTTGGGGGGAAGCCCAGAAACTTCACTTTGGTCTCCTTTGATGGCCAATCTGCAGGCCAGGCTGACTGCACACGCTCGTCAGCTTAGACCTATTTGCCAATCTTGGCTGAGCAGGAGCAGAACTACAGCTCACTCTGCAGAGCCTTCGCTTTGTTTTGGCTTTTGCTCTTGGTGTCGCTAAGTCTTGTACAGGCTCTCTGCTCTTCGAAGCACAGGAACTCTGCCAAGGCAGCCGGCCTGTGTCGGTACTCCTCGTAGATCTGCTCTTCCCCAAATTCCCCCAGGTAGCTGTGGCACAGTTTATATAATCTACAAAGACAAGAGAAACAGAAAGAGGAATTCACGTCATTGTTACGGCAGGTGCCGACAGGTGGCGCTATCACACACAGGACAACAAGTTGTTTGTCTCAGCGTGTGAGCTGTGCACGGAGTTGTAAGCAATGTGGTGTTGTGATCTAGTTTCTTTGTGGGGAGCTGTTGCAAACATCGAGCAAGTTTGCTCTCTGCCTTAATCTCCTGAGCTAGAGTTGCTCACTGGGGCTGAGATTTCTGCAAGAGGGGATTGCCTGGGTGCTGTATGCGAGCACCGCCATTCCTGGACTGGCACAAAGAGTGTCAACAAACAAGTGACTCTACAAAAATATCCACACTCAGGGCCACGGATTTCTCCACCAACCGGCATGATTCTGAAATCTGCTACTGCTCGGCACAAGGTTGGCAACATTCACCATGGAAAATGGGACTCAGGCCCAGACTCTCAAAGGTATTTAGGCATCTAAGTCCCATTGGGAGTGAGGCATCAAAACCCTTTTAAAATCTGGCCCTTGGGCACTTCTGCAAACATTACATGCGTCACAGTGCCAGGCTGGGAGCCAGGCGTGGGGAGCATGCTCAGCAGCTGCCCTCTCTCCTTTGCTGCTCAGCAGGAAGTGGGGGCTCAGGCTGGCCCCTGCCTGGAGGCGAGAGCCCCAGGGGACCCGTGCAAGCCCCGTTTCCATTTCCTTTGGAAGGCACCATTAATAGAGCCTAGTTTGCCACTGGCAACTCATTTAGCATCCAGAAAAACAGCCAGTTGTCTTCCAGGGGGGTTGTTCCCCCACAAATACAGCAGGGAATTGCATTTGGTATTTCAAACTTTGCTGCGCCCCCCCAAGGCTACTCCTCCATTAACACGCTCCCTAGTCCCCCACTAGAGTGACCAGACAGCAAGTGTGAAAAATCGGAACGGGGGTGGGGGCTAATAGGAGCCTATATAAGAAAAAGACCCAAAAATCGGGACTGTCCCTATAAAATCGGGACATCTGGTCACCTTACCCCCCACTCATGTTTGCCTGGCTCTGACAGTGGGCTTACCTTGCTGGCCACGGTCCACCCGCCATCATCACACTCACGGTCTCCTGGCTCTTCAGGCCAGGCCCTGCAAAGCGTTTCACTCCCCCCACTTCTTGCACTCCATAGCTGGCGAGAGAAAGGGAACAGTGATGGTCACACAAACCCCAAGCCCCCTGGGGAAGGAGAGTGTGAGGCCAAGCAGTTGGTGGTTGGGGCTGGTGAGGGGAGGGCAGCCCAGGCTTTTCCTCTGATTACAGGGGGGCCTGTGAGCAGGAATCTATTAACCCCCTTGTTTATATCCCTGTTGTTACGTGTCACTGAGCCTTGGGGATTTGCCTGCAGCTAAATAAAACACCCTCCCTGAGTTTGGCTTGAATCTGAACTTTGATCAATTGCAGAGCTGGGCTGCAAAAGCCCAAAGCCAAGAGCTGAGGCCTGGGGAGCTGTGGAAATGGGCAGCTCCAGAGCTGAGCGGCACAGCTGGCCCCTGCCTCCAGGAGGGGCTGAATTGCAGCCCTGGATCCCAGTGTTCTGAGTGCCGGGGTAGGGCAGGACTGAGCCTCACACAACAAATCCCTCTCCAAGGGCAGGGCTCTGTCCCCTGGCACCCTCGGGTGAGCTAGAGGGCGTGCGGAGGGGCCACAGCGTGGCTGGAAGCTGTAGGCAGGGCTGTGGCAGTCAGCCAGGATGGGGAGCACACACTGGAGACACACCTCTGCCAACTGTGAGGGTGCTGCAGCATGCCTCCCAGTCTACACCCAGGGCAGGGGGTGCAGCTCCCTCCCCACTGCCCACTGGAGATCTCACACTAGGGTTACCATATTTCAACAATCAAAAAAGAGGACACAGGGTGCCGCCCTAGCCCCGCCCCCTCCCACTTCCCGCCCCCCTCAGAATCCCCCTACCTGTCCCCCCGACCCTAACTGCCCCCAGGACCCCACCCCCTATCTAAGTCTCCCTGCTCCCTGTCCCCTGACTGCCCCAACTGCTCTCTACACCCCCTTCTCCCAACAGCCCCCCCACAACCCCCAACCAATCTAACCCCCCCGTTCCTTGTCCCTTGCCTGCCCCAACCGCTCTCTACACCCCCTTCTCCTGAAAGCCCCCCCAGAACCCCCAACCAATTTAACCCCCCCATGTTCCCTGTCCCTTGCCTGCCCCAACTGCTCTCTACACCCCCTTCTCCTGACAGCCCCTCCCAGAACCACCGACCAATCTAACTCCCCCCATTCCCTGTCCCTTGCCTGCCCCCCCCCCCACCAGGCCGAGGGAGAGCTGCAGGCTCCACGTGCAGCCAAACACTGTGGTGCTGCTCTGCGGGGGAGGAGGGAGTGGGGGAGGGGGAGGGACTCTGGCTGCTAGAGGCCCGAGTGGCTGCGAGCGGCTTTCAATCAGGCCCAGCTGTCCAATCAGCCGCGCCGCACTCTGCATGAGGGGAAGGGGGAAATCCCGGACATTTCTACTTTATTAGAAATCCCCCCTGGACGGCCATTTAAAGCTGAAAAAGCCGGACATGTCCGGGGAAACTAGAGTGACCAGATAGCAAGCGTGAAAAATCGGGACAGGAGGTGGGGGGTAATAGGCACCTATATAAGAAAAAGCCCCAAATATCAGGACTGTCCCTATAAAATCAGGACATCTGGTCACCCTAGGGGAAACCCGGACGGATGGTAACCCTATCTCACACCTGCAGGGGAGAGAGGAGGGAGCTGGGCCTGCCTTGCCCGGGGGAGCAGGAAAGGGGAACTCCTGGCACTGTCTCCTCAAATGAGGTCCTGAGCCTCTGTGGTGATTCAAGGCCCCAGGCCCATTTCCCAGGAGCAGGGCTAGCCGTGTCATAGTGGGTCAAGTTTCAGCAGGCAGAAATTCCCCACCCATCTTGCAGGACCCTGTACAGTGCCTGGCTTCCTGGTGGCTCTCACATGGGGCTGGTCTACATGACAGCAAAGCCCAGACTTGCCCCCATAGAGAGGAAGGATGGGCCAGTGGTCAGGGTGCTGCCTAGGACTCAAGAAACCCAGTGTCAGTTGCCTGGGCTGTCTCTGGGGCAGCAGAGCCCCAAAGGAGCTGGCACACTTGGATCTCGGAGTTTGGGAGGGGCTGGCCTGGACGCTTGTGGCCTGGCTCATGGGCTGGGCTAACACTCTGAGAAGCAGCCGCAGGCCTGCACTGTTGTTTTGGTCACTGGTCGGCTCACCAGGCCAAGGGGCCAGCAGAGCCCCTCTCCCAACCAGCTGCGATCCAGGCTGACCGAACAGCACCGACAGCCTTGTCTGAATGGGTCAGGTGTTTGGGGCTGGGACAACAGGCCAGCCGAGACGGCAGCCACCTTTTCCAGTAAGAAAGGCCAGGGAGCTGCTGCCCTGAGTGGGGAGACCCCAAGGCTGACTGATGGTGGGGAAATACAAAGCCTACTCCTCTGTCACCAGCCTGCTCGGGGCCCAGTGCTGCCAGGTGCTGAGCACCTTCCTGGTGTCTTCCCTGGGTGCTGAGCACCTTCCACGGTGCTGTGCCTAAGGGGCCATGGCGCCAGGAGCTGTGCTTAAGGGTGGTTCCCCGTCCACCATCACCCTTTGCTTTGGGCTTGGAGCACAAGACTCCCCAATCTAAAGAAATCCCGCTAATCCAAGACCTGCCTTGATCATCTGTGCTGTCTAAATATGTTCTCCCCCGAGCCATTCTAAGCTCCCCCTGGACTGCTGTGGACTGAGTTTCTGTAGGGAGCCCAGTGCCCTTCCCATTCCCAGCTGACACAGGCATCTTCCTGGAAATGCTCATGGGTCTCTCCGAGTTTAGCTTTGCTGGGTCCTGAAGTGCTGCTCAATTCCTTTCCGGGGGCTGAGGAGGAGAGCAGGCCATGCTATGCTGGGCAGATATACTGGCCACCATGCACATACGATGGGCTCAGATCAAAGCGTACACTGACTCACTTTTCCCAGCTCTGCGAGCAGCTGTTCTCCAGTGTGTCCACGTATTCGGACTCGCTCAGGCGAGCGGCCGGCGCTTTAGCAGACGGCCGTTTGGATTCTGCTTTTGTCAGGTATTCCTGCATCTTCAATACAAGACAGAGAACGATCAGTCTGTGCCAGCTGAGATTGAAATAATATTCAGGAGGGAACACTGCTCCGTGAAGCATGGTGGGGATGTTAGCAATGCACAGCCCTGCTCTGGTCAGGGGACGCTCAAACCCACTTGTCTGAATGTGCTTCTAGTGCCTAGATTTTTGTGGAAGAGAAACACCGAGCAGATGTGACAGTGCACACACAAACAAACCTGCGGGCTTTCATGGTGCTTAGCCAGGGTACCTCCCCCATATATTTAAATTACACACACAGGGCCCAATCTTCCATACTGATGTGGCCCCTTGAAACCATTCTGCTGGTGTAAACAGATGATAAATGACTCCCAGGGTCTCCTGGCATAAGGGGGTTCCTGTGTCATGCCTCTATGCCTGCCCCCTTCCAGCCCCTGGTGTAAGAGTCATGGTTAAGGCCCTGCACTCAGAAGAGCTGGGTTCAAATCTTGGCGCTGCTAGAGCAAGTCACTGACTCTTCCAGACCTCGGCTCCTGCTCTGTGGAATCAAGTTGCCAAGTGTCTGGTTTTCAACCGGAATGTCCAGCTGAAAAGAGAACCGGGCAGCATAGCTGACCGGATGCTGAAAGTCCAGTTGGCCGCAGTAACTGGCCTTTGCCACTTAGGGGTAGGAAGAGCAGCAGCTGCAGCTGGAGCCACACAGAGGAGCTGCTCTCCGCTCAGCTGCTGATGCCTGAGAGAGCAGTGGCTGGCTTCCGGACCGGGCTCCAAGAGGTAGGTGCCACTGCCTGGTGGTGGTGGTGATCCTGTGTCTGCCCCCTCTTCTGTCCCGATTTCCCCACCCCAGCCCCTTGCTCCGGAGAGCAGCCCCCGCTGTGCCCCCGTTGGGCAGGCTCCGCGTCAGCTCCTCCCAGCCTCGCTCTGCAGGCAGCAGGTGAGTCCCAGGAGAGGGGGGAGTGAGTGAGGGGGTGTGTGGAGAGTGAGCAGTGGAGGAAGGGGGAAGAGGAGTGAGCAGGGATGGGGCCTCGCGGGGAAGAAGTGAGGTAGGGGGCTGGGAAGGGTGTTAGGTTTTCAGCAATTAGAAGGTTGGCAACCCTACTGTGGAAGGATCTGTCCCTTCCCCTTGGGATGCGCGGAGGAGAAACCCAGGAGGCAGGCAGACCTGCACGGGTGCAGCCATGCCAGTACTAGCTAGGAAGCCCCACCAAGCCTGCCCCGGTCAATGGGGCTGCTCAGGAGCGGCTCCTAAAGCCAGCTTGGCAGCTTCCGTCCTGCAGCTGCTAATTGCAGCCAGCCAGCACGGGTGTAATGATGGGGGCTTGAGGAAAAAATGTCTTTCCCCTCTCCCCAGCTTTTGTCTGGCTCCTTCCCCCGCCCTGTGCCAGTTGCCTAACAGCAGCTGGGCTCGGCCAGCCCGTCTCATCCGTCCCCAGCTGAGCAGGCCGGAGATTGCAGCTGGGACTCCTAACTAGGCTGCCCTGGCTCTGCCCTGGTCTGCCTCAGCCACCCCCGCTGAATGGGGGGATTTGGGCCTAGGGAAGGCGGAACAGGCGGGGAGCGGAGCGCACTGGAGAGGACTCAGCGGCTAGCAAAGCCACCAACCATCTTGCAGGCCTGGCCTGCAATTACAGCTGGTGGCCACTGGGGGCGCAGTCGCAGGCAGGCAGAAGACCCCTTTCTCTCACCCTGTTCTGCACCCCCTGCTGGATCCAACCGGGGAAGCAGCTGCTGGGGGAGCAGGGACCGAAGGGGAGCAGGGAACAGCACTGACCCCTAGTTCCCCCTTAGGCACCCGCCAGCATCCACCTATCTCCCTAGCACCCCGGCGCTCTCTAGAACACACGCCCCTGCTGCCAAGGTTTGTGCAGCTCCATGCATGGCCCCTGCCGCTGCTGGGCCAGGGCCTGTTGCCCACAGATTGAAGCTGAAAGTTAGCTGGGCAGTCTTTTCAAATATGCAAATCAGCTCGTTAAATAATCTGCCAAAAAGTGTCCACATGTCCCCTCCCTCCAAACCCACGGGGGAAGCGGTGGGTGCGTGAGGGATGGACGGATGGATGCACAGGCCGAGGGATTGCTGTGCAGCGACGCCTCCAGCCCACTTTGCACGTGAGCAGGGGCAGGATCCCCATCTGCAGTGTGGTCCTCGAACACTCGCCCAGAGTTTCCTTTCTTTCAGGCCAGAAGCTAAAATAAGTTTGCATCCTCCCCCCACATACCAGTAAGGCTCAGCTGCAGTGGGCATGCAGGGGCAGCAGCAGGCCACCTGTTAGCAAACGTTTGGAGCAAAGCCCGAGGCCAACAGAAAACCAAACAGGTGTTGGCCCTGAAGGATGGTAGATGAAAGAGATGGGGGGTGGAAGGGGGGGAATGATGGAGAAGAGAGAGCTGGGCAAAGAGATAGGGAGACAACAACCTGCATTGGATGGCCTAAGGCTCCTTCCTCACTAATTCTTATGAGCCCTGTGTTACCCTGCCAAGCTGAAAGGCTAGGTATTGAAGGCTCAGCACTCACAACAGAGGTGAGGCTAGCCAAAGGGACTGATTTATCAATACCCAAGATGCCGAGCTGTTTGGAAAAGCCTGGCACAAGAGCCAAAAAATAGCTACTCTCAGGGTCAGCTGCGGCTCAGCTTGTCTTTCCTCTGCAGGGTCGGAAAGGACCTGTTTCAGTGCCCACGGGCAACCCTGCCTCAGTCCCAGGATGTCAGTGACCAACTGCGGCTGTTTGCTGCAGATGTGTAATGAGTTTGGTGGGCTTCAGGCTTAGCTTTCAGCAACAACCCCTGTAACTCAGAGCAGTTACAGCCATGACTGGCTTTCTCGTTGGCTGGCTGCTCTGGGCCCAGGAGCCTGCACCCCCCACTCTCCCGTAGGAGTGGTCCCTCTGGGCCAGGAGTGAAGCACATGTGGGGAGGCAGGGCATGATGGGAGGAAGCTTGCGCTGCTCTAGGGGGCTGTCAGCCCAGCACAGAACACACACACACACACTTGGAGCCAGGCATAGGCACTAGGGCCGAGTTCCCATTGAAGTCAAAGGGAGTCAGGTGCCTGAAGACCTCTGAGGAGCTGAGCTAGACCACTAAAGTGTTCCCAGTGCAACAGTCTCTATCGATGAGCCAAGTCCAGGGAGCTGGAGACTCCAGTACTACGTCAGGGCAGTGAGCTGGATGCAGCAAAGAAACCCTTTCATTAGCTCATGGGCAGAAAGGCATTGGGCATAGACACAGCAGCTGATCAGTGATCAGGGCTCCTAGGGGGTCTATGACCAGCTTTGCCACTGACTTGCTGCATGAACACGGCCAAGTCACCTAACCCTCTGTGAGATGGGGCAGCAGTGCTTCCCTACCTCCCATGGGGGTTGCAAGGCTGAATTTCTGGGTAGGAAAGAGCTGTGAGATCTCACCCAGAAGTGGCTGTAGTCAGACTCGCACAGGGCTGGTATCGCTGGACTGGGAGCCACAGCACTGCAGCCTGAGCCAGTGAAGGCTATTGAAAGCAGCTGTGTGGCTGTTTTCTAGGGGATTTTCTCCCAGGACGTTCTGCACCTGCAGGCCTCTGGTTGGGGTGATTTGCATAAATCCATTTTTACCCTCTAGCGGGAAAACAGACTCCGCTTTGGGACGGGTGTGAGCCAGCTGTTAACGGCAGCATCCTGCCCCTCTCTGCAAGAGGAGGTTTTCTTTTTAATACACCAGGGACATCCTCTAATGTAGATTTAGCTTCTGCAACTGCCCATGTTGGAACGGCAAGCTATGAACGCCTTGCCCTGGTGTCTCCTGGGGATCTGGATTCTCCTTCATTAGCTGCTGTGCATTAGCTCCCTGAAATACAGGGACACAAGGCCCCCAGCAGTTGCTCCTGCCTTGGAGTTCAACGTGGATATGCTGCTTTGCTAAGGAGATCAGCCGGAGGAGAGCAGGACCACCAGGAGCCCAGGGAAGGCCCAGTGCGTCCGCTCAGGACAGGTCACTGGTAACTGTATGTCCATTCCCACCTAGCTTTTGGGGGCAGGAGGGAGCGAAGCTTAATTCAGTCATACTTAGGAAGCACCTTGAGAGCTTTGGATGGAAGGTGCTGTGCCATTGTTAAGACTGAACATTTGTTTCACAATGGTGTGATCTAAAGGGCATTGAAGTTAGTGGAAAGACTCCCCTGGACTTCAGTGGCCTTTGGATCAGCCCAACATGCCCAAGGATGCACCACTTGTCTACTCTAGCCTTTCCCCCCTAACCTGTTTTCCCACCATCACTAACTCCAGGGCAGCTCTAGTGTAGACAAGGTGCTGAGGTTTAACTGTTGTGTTGCCTAACCCTGCTCAGAGCAAGTCTAGATAAACTCATCTCTGACACCCATGAGGAACAGATCTGCCGAGTAAGAAGCTGCACTTTTGCAGAGTTACTTTGCAGAGCAGAGCTGCACTTTAAGGAGGTGATTTGGAGTGAGTTTTTCTGAGCATGGCATATGGCATTTGGATGGGAAAGTCCCTGAATGGGCTGAGAGAATTAAGTGTCTACAACATAAACTGTGCCTCCGAATAACAGTGGGTGCAAAATTGTGTTGGGGGTCAGGCTCTCAAAATCTGGCCTCAGAGTGCCTTGCTGAGACAGAAGATTATTACTGCAAAGCAGTGTGAGATGGTTTACAGCCAGGCACAGCAATTTGTACCCAGTCCACAACGTCAACCATAAACAATGAATAAAAGGCCATTAAATCTGGGTCACATATTACAAGTCACTTGCATCAACTGTGGAATTTATACCAGAGGAAGGGGAAAAATACCCAGTAGGATCCAATTGCAGGACTGAGTCCTAGATCTCTGGCCCAGGAATGCCTGCTTCACGCCAGTGACCCTGAATGGATATTGTTCCCCTGGCTTTCCCTTGACACTGCCCACCACTGACCCATTCCTCTTCCCTCACAGTTCCTAGGAATGTGGGCAAGGGAAGCAGCTCTGGCAAAAATTCCTTTGCCAAGATTTTGGAGCTGGATTCTCCTCTTAGCTCCACCTGGCAGATCCCAGCTCTGGTATTCTGCTCCCCCTCCATGCTCTAGCTCTCAGCGCCTGCCCCCTCACTCCCTGCACAGCAGAACCAGTGTGCTTCTGTGATGGGCAGGGCCCATTCCAGCGCTGGAGGGGGAGGCAGGGCTTGCCCCACAGAGCTTTAGGGCTGGGTTACTCTGTGCTTAGTCTCTGGTCACGGAAGGGGAGAGCCTGATCCAACCCACCCGTTGAGCCTTCAGAAAGTTCCTCCACAGGACAACCAAGAGGCCCATGCTCCTCTGGCTGGCAGAAGGGTTGGGGGCATAGGCAGCCTCTCTGTGCCCTGGACACCCCGTCAACCAGGTGGAAATACCGGTAGCAAAATGAGGTGGGCAGCATGGGAAATCCCTGTGTAAGGATCCTGCAAGGAGAGAGGGACTGTCTTCTTGTTCTCTTTGGGGTCCTGGTCCATGACAGGGGCTGCTATGTAGTAATAGTAACAACAACAACAACAACAATAAAATAGAGAATGTAGTAGGTCTTGTCCATCTCTCCTTTTGCTCATACATTATAATACACTGACTGTAATTACACAGCAGTTACAGTGTAATGCTAGAGGGTAACCCAGGTACTTCACCATCTGGGTATAGGATTTCAGCCTAGGTACCTGTACCCAAAAGTACCGTTTCACAGTTGTTGTAGTGTCATGTGTTAAGAGTGACCCTAAAAGAGTAACAACAAGTAATTGAGTCATGGAGTTCACTTGCTTGTTAATAGTATCTCCATGTATTGGAAGCACAGTGTAACTACAGTCACTGTATTATAAACTTCAGTGTAACTACAGTCACTGTACCATCAGGTGAACCCTCAGTTCTGTGATCCACTGGTTTGCTTCAGATTTTAATGCATCTCTGTGTGGGCCCTAATGCTTGTGGGGCGGGACTCACCTGGAAGGCTATCACTCTGCAGGCATCGCAGCGAAGGTGCTCAGGCATATGGGCAGAATAGGCTTCTTCAGCGTTGAAGTGGGGGGACGTAGCAGAGAAGGCCGTCTCCGAGACTGGGTCCGAGTCCCCGAGGGGGCTGCTGCAGGAAGAATGCTTTCTGTCATCTGCTGCTCTTAGATCAAAAAGGGTTAGCACCAAGACAGCCGACAGCAGTGACTTCATTTCCCCTGCTCGGCGAGCACCTCTCAGGAACGTACTGAGAAGGGAGAGAGACTGAATGCGCTGAAAGGAAGCAGCAGGTCAGCAATAAGCAAACCCTTTGGGCCAATGAGACATCACTGACACTTCACCAAGGCAGCGTCACCCTCTGCACAACCCGCTTTGTTGTAGTTTTTTACCCAAATGAAAACCCGGTTGGTTAAGGCCCCGGTACAAATCCCTGGGGGGCATTGGTGCAGCTTTCAGCTGTTTTCCCCTTCTTCAGTCATATGGCATTCGTGGTGTTTGGGGGTCACTTGTGGCCATAGTTCTGCTAAATATAAAGACACAGACGCATGAAGGTGTTACAGCTGGAAGTCCTACGAGAGCAACCAGACTGCTTCCCTTGGGCTGATGCAGGGTTGAGCTCATTAGCTAGCCTTCTGGCCAATCTAGGGTTAAATGTCCCCAGGCCTCAGGTTTCCACCCCTTTCCTGGGAGAGTGTATTCCCCTGCCTCATTCACTAACCCCTAGGAGTGTTTTCAGCTTAATTCCATCCCCTGACCCCTAGTTCTGTCCTCTGGATAAATAATGCCACCCTAAATAATTCCACACCCCAGCCTGGATGTTTGAACACTTCCAGAGTTTGCAAAGAATTCTCAAGATCCCACTTACAAGCTGGCCACTCAGAAATCCTTTAATCTCTCTTTGTCAAACAGCCCCCCAACAACCCCTTGACTAGTTGATTGTTCTTCCCTGCTGCATTCCTTCCACTTTCTCCCCCTGCGTCTCCCCGGTGCCATGGAGGAAGTGACAGCTTGTGTTGCTTTTCTGGTGGTGGTAATGCGTGGCTCACTTTCTCTTTGTCATCAAACTTTGCCTGAGCCCAGCCCTGCGGTGCTGAATCAATGGGAGTGGTGCCTGATTAAGGCCTGCAGAATCAGACCCCAAGCGTCGCTCAGACAGTCTGCGTCTCCAACAGGTGAGGGATGGGTTCATTGGGGCACCTAACTCCACTAGGCTCTGTGGACAATCACAGCCTCTCCTAACAAATGCTGTTCCATGACACAATGGCCTCAGCTGGGACAACTGAGTGCAGTCCGTAGACTTCGCTGGAGCTGCCTGATTTACACTAGCTGGTGATCTGGCCCCTTGTGTTTCGACTGAAGCAATCAGGCAGCTGGTCAGTGTATCCTGAATTCTGTAACTATCCTCAGGAAATCCAGGTTTTATTAATTCACCAACTGCTGGGGGGTGGATCTGGGCACTAAGCACAAATCCATCATAGCCTCCCCCTGCCCACCTCCAGCTCTTCTGTCCAAACTCCCCCCATGTTCTCACATTTGTATGGCAGTTAGCGCTCTGCTCCCTTCCCTTTAGCTACAAGAAGCTCCCCCCCCCCACCCCGGGCTCACCAACGTGCACTAACACATGGCAGGCACCTTGCTCAGAGCTAAAAGTGCAAGGAAGGGTTAGCCCGGTGGCTGCAGGCCGGCACAATTCCTAGCTGCACTAAGGCAGTTCGGGTCTATCTTTGTGAAATTTCAGTCACCTCCAGGTAAATCAGCAGATCGGAGGAGCAGACTTGCAGTTATATTGCCCGCGGGAAGAAAACCACTTAGAATCTTAAGGCTTGAAAATGGTCCAAGCAAACATAACCCTTCCCTTCCACGAAGCACAGCACACACTTGAGGGCTTGGCTCTACAGCTGGCTCAGATACACAGAGGAAAGGTCAGCCTGGGTCAGAGGGGCACAAATGGAGCAGGTTGCTAGTGAAGGGAAGACAGCAGGTCATTGGCCTCTGTGAAATGAGTTGGCAGGTCTCAGTACATAGATCTGCTGAGCATGGTATAAGAACTCCTATAGAATAGAATACAATAGCCAAGTAAAGCACCAGATGGCACCATTCCTGGCAGTCGCTGCTCTTTCCAGGTGGATGGGTTTTATATTTGCTTAAACCTGGGTCGTCCACCCCCCCAAACCTCCTACCTGCACAGCTTTCAGTGCAGAATCAGGACCTGCATAGCTCTGTGCCTCAGTTTCCCCATCTACAAAATGAAAATAATATGCCACTTAATTACCTTCCGAGGCATTGTGGGGCTTAAGTCATTACTGTTTGTGCAGCCCAACAGAAAGGCAAAGAAATAATAAAAGAAGAAGGAGCGAAGCTCTCAGCACGAGGAAGAGCCTGATCCTGCATATTTTGCCTACTCAAAACACCCTATGGAGTGGAGCAATACAGAAATGCAACAAGTATCGGTTTAGTCTGGGGCTGTTCCAAGCAGTATTGTATTCTATTTCAAGTCTTTCTGGATTGTCTATTAATGATGTTTTCTGTCACAGTCCAGTCCTGCAAACGGAGGTGAGACAGCTTCCAGGACCAGCCCCTTAATGGGGACAGAGGCTGACCTGGGGTAGCAAGTTGACTAGCAAAGTGCCCATGGCCCATGGAAATCCACAGGAAACTTTTCATTGGCTTCCCTGTGCTTTGGATCAGCGCTTCAGTGAATCGGCCTGTACTGTTCAGAAGAATTGCATTCAAGTCGAACACATCAGGAACCTGCATCAACAAACCGCGCCTCCCGTAAGGCGCCTTCCGATACAATTTTACACACATGATTAATATAATGGTTTCAAATCTCACCACTTTTATTGCCCTTTATTGCACTTGTTAGAGAAAGGTTCCTTTAGACCCACGAGCAGATCAGGGTCCAGTCCTATCTCATTGCAGATATAACCTCTGCGTTACAAAGCAAAACAAAGTATTCAACACTAGCTATTTTGTTCAGTGTCTTCATCTTCTCAAATGTATACAGAATTTTCCCAGAACAGGTGAAAGACACAGATATATCAAAGGGAGACAACAAGACATTTTTAGCAGGTCCAACTGAACCTATATTTCCAGCTTGCTGGGCAAAGCATATTCTCTGGAGAGAAGAGAGTCTGGCAGGTCATAGCGTCAAATGTCACTCTCGATGCTTTTTTCTGGCACTGCACGTGATCACATTTAAAAAACAAAACCAGATTAGCACCAGTAGACAACTGATCAACTCTTGCATTTATTAGGAATCCAAATATTGATCACTCCATATCCTGATCCTGCAATCAGACCCACAGACCAGAGCACCTGTGAAGAATCTTGATGTCTGGACTAATGTAACCCTAATTTATGCCCCCTCACCTGCTACGCAAGCAGATCTGATTGTACAAGCAGGGCCTCCAGCAGATGAACCTGTGCTTGCCTTTGGAAAAAGCCTTCTGGTTTTTTTATTCCCCAGATGATGAACCCGTTACACATTTCTTCGCTTTGTTAAAAGCTGACAATGTTCTGCAGTGTGGATCCGACAGTGGATTCACTCCAGGCTAACATACTGTAACTGAGAGCAGGTTGTGGCCCTCAATGTCTGGCCCATTTCTAGATATTTCACTTATATTTGTCAATTAAGGGGGGAATTTTCAAAAGCTCTCTGCATTGGCCTAACCCTGCTCCCTTTGAAATCAATGGGAGTTTTGCCCTGGCTTGAATGGAGAGTGGAGTTAGGCCAGTCAAAACTGAGTGCATTTGAAAATCCTACCCTATATATCTAATGACGAGCCTGCCCCATTGTTATGGGGTCACCTAATGACTGACCATACTGCAGTGCACATGAGGATGGTGGAATGGTTCCTGTGGGAGCCTCTTCAGGGGTAAGTGGCTTTCAGATCCCATCTTTAACTGTTGCATTTAACATAGTTATTGGCTTTTAATTTCCCTGGTTTAAGAGAAAAAAGAAAATATTTGAAAGCCTCTTGAGTAATAAAATCTCATGCTTCAGGGCTGCTGCTGATCACTGATAGGGTCAGGAAGGACACTTCTCTCCAGATCCATCACTGAACATATGATATTATGGGAGGGAAGGGTGCTTCTTTTATTGGATTTAGGGTACTCATAGATCTATGGCTTGCCATAGTGTGGTATGTTGCCCTTTGCTTTGAACAGGTCAGCTTGCCATGGAACCAGCATGTCAGGCGTTCCAGGATGGATGCAATTTAGAAGGCTGATCAAGCTTTTCCCTGGCTGCTAGCCATGATAAACAGCAAAGGGATGAAAAGTTAAGGTGGCTTAGAAGGCTGGCGAGGGTTGTCAAGCTGTGCTTATCTGCAGTGAACTTTCCCGAAAGCTCTGCAGTAGGCACAGAAAGGTGCTATCTATGATACCTGCAAAGGTCTCGTGGGCTCATTTATGTCTCATTTTCCTCCTATAGATTTCCCTAGAGATACTGATCCCCACCTCTCGCCAGGCCATGATGGGCATTCCGCAGAGAAATACAGTTTAATTTACCTGTATACGATTCTCTTGTCCCGCCCTTGCATGAAATCTCATTAGTTCTGACGAGATTCCAGGATGTGACATCACAAATACTGGAGGCTGCATTGCAGCCTGGGTAATCCATGGTATTCATGATGTGGCCAAAAGATGCATTCTGGAATCACCTCAGAGAAGCAGGAAGTACTGCGAGGCTTTCCAAGAGGGCTAGAAAGAATTTGTAAAGGGTTAGTTCTTATTATGAATTTGTCCTGCAGTAGCGCTTAGAAGGCAGGGCCCTGCTGTGTTGGGCACCATTTCTCTGCTGAATGCCTCCCACAGCAGCTTGATAAATAATCACATTTACAGAATGCACTTCATCAGTAGATCTCAAGGCATGTTACAAAGATGAGTCACTATCATAACCCTCAGATAGGGAAACTGAGGCATGCCGCATCTGAGCGACTTGCCCAAGCTCACCCAGTGAATCAGTGGCAGAGAGAGGACCGACACCGGGGCTTTGTTGCCCTATTCACATGCCTATGCTGCATACCCTCAGGGCGAGGGCATAAGGGATCTAAATCGCTGCTTAGCTCAGGTTTCATGCTTGATTTGCAGTTCACCTTTATGCACCACTATTAAATTACCCCTTTCCATTTCACACTCACTATTCAACCTGCATTAACCCTCCTTTCACTTGACCAGACATCAATTCCAAGGAGTCTAGCACGGCTGGATCCACTGCCTCTGGCTCCTGCCCAGCCAGGACGCCCAAGCTACTCCAGGGCTGGCAGCTCTAAAGCATAGCAATGTTGAGCTGTTAGCTAGAGATTCTCATTAAACCAAGTTAAAACCCTGCATGGGGCCCAGCCTACACTCTGGCCTCAGAGAGGCATATCTCCCCTCTAACACTGTCGCCCTTTGCTCTCATTCCACCTCCCCCCACATTGCTTCTGCTCCCTTCTCCCCTGAACCAGCCACATGTTTCTCCCCACCACACACTGCTGAGCAGCCTCACTCTCTGCACCGCAGATAGTCCTTCCCCCTGGGTGACTGGTCCCTGAGGGCTGCTCCTGTTTCCTCTCCTCTTGGGGGGGCAGTGGCTCCTAGGAGAGGCAGCTGGGCTGGTTCTGCCTTGTTTCCAGCCTCTCTAGTTGCTTCCTCGCACTGAGCCTGACACCTGCAGAACAGCTGGAAACCAGCGAGCCCGTGACCAGGGAGCTGTCCGCAAAGCAGCAGCAAGAGCTCTGCACCACCGCCCTGGACTCTGGAGTTCAAACACCCCTGGGGCCCGATCCTGTGAGGTGTGCTCGGACGTACAGTTCTTCACCTGAGCAATGCCCCTGATGTCAGTGGGATTCCTGCGGGGGGCAAAGGCCACTCGCACCGATGAGGGCCGCGGGATTGGGCCTGCAGGCTGGGTCTAGCGCCGAGCTGGAGCATGTGATGTGCTTTCTACACCAGCGGACTGCCTGCATTTTGAATGTGGGCAGAGGCAGGACTTCCCCTGGCCACAGAGTCAAGTTTAGAACTTGTGCAAACACAGTTTCTGTACCCAGGTTACCAGCAGCAGCTCTGATCGTTTACACTGGAAGAAGTTTAATAACTGATTAATTCCCTTCTCACTCTTCCTACTGCTCGCTTATTTTCCACACCTCCAGGGGGTTGGACTGGATCCCTTTGTTCCAGCACTGACCATCTGCTGAGCACTAAGATGCAACTTACTAAATACATCACTAAATAGCCACTGCCTCCCATGCTGACCCATATCATCCTATTGTTTCCTTGTGCCCCCTTGTCTGCCTGCCTGTCTGTCTCCACCTGTTGTCTTTTGTCTTATATTTAGATTGGAAGCTCCTTGGGGCAGGGACTGTCTTTTTGTTGGTGTTTGTACAGCACCTGGGCCATGATTGCGGCTCCCTGACGCTGCCACAATGCACATAAATACATTAATTATCCTAATTGTTATTAACAGAAGTGTTTTGGACATACAGTAATTTTTCTTTTCTATACAGCAAAGGGACAAAAGTGCCAGATTCCTTAATTATTTCTCACTCAGTTCTTTGGGCCAGAACCTCAGCAGGGGAAAACAGGCATCGCTCATATGATTTCAGTGGTACCGAGCTGATTTAAGCCAGCTGAGGATCTGAGCCGGTGTGGGGTGGGGAGGTATGACTACACTGAAGTTACGGGGTATGAGTGCAACTTGAGCTGCAACTTGCAATCTTTTAATCTAGCCTGGGTAATGACTTGCTGGGTTAGCCCATACTGCCATGGCTGTGCTGCTCTCGCACCAGAGCTAGCTAGCTTGAATCTGTCTAGTCGAGCTGCGACCAACCCTACTGCAGTATAGACATACCTGGGGAGTGTGTAGGCCAAAGAAACCAAAGGATTAATGATACCATGAAAAATATGTCAGAACAAATCATTGCAAGCAAAGGCAACGCCAAGCCCACATTGCAACTGTTTGCAGTGTCCAGGTAAGAGCTTAAGCTGGCAGGTAAGAGCCTTAAGAGTTTAAGCAGGACTTACGTGAGGTACCTTCCCTCTGCAGGGCATGCATTTCACCCAGCCAGTCCCCCAAAGCAGCCGGAAACAGCTAAGATTTCCCAAGGGTCTGAGAACCTATTTTTAAAAATGATTATTGACCCTTTTTGCTAATATTGAAAATTCTTGGACAAGTTCCATAACAGCTCTCACAGATTCCCAGGCTGTCACACTGTGACCAGCCAGGCTGCCCTCCTGCAGGGTAGAAAACTTCCCTGAAATAATTTCCCAGCCAGTGACCATTGCCCATAACGCAGCATGCCCTCCCCTTTGCACAGACTCTTTGCTTGACAGAACAAAACAATCCGGGAGGTGGTATGCAGTCCAGCTTTCATGTGTGCAGCCCCTTGAAACAGCGATCTTTACAAATACAAGCTAGGTTGTGTGGGTAATTTCTGTAATGCTGACGAGTGGAAGTTTTGTCTTTCAAAGCGAGAGAGTGGGTTTCTCCTGGACAGTGTCCTACCAACACAGACTAAGCAAAAACCAAAATAAAATGACAATTACCTGGCACAGGGCCCGATCCTGATTCACTTAGTGCTGAGCACACATAACTCTGGTGGCTGGTGTGCTGCACCTCCCAGGATCAGGCCCAGCATTAGAATACTTTGTTCTGTGCATCAAGAAACAGCTCAGCAGTTATGGATGAGAGGCTGCTAGGCTAAATCCTGGTCCCTTTGAAATCAATAGCAAAACTCCCATTGACTTCACAAGCACCAGGATGGTCAGGGCTGGTTACATTTAATTAGTCTGGCTATTGCATTCTGCATTCTCATTAGAAACCAATGAGATGAACAGGAAGTGATGTGCACCGTGCCATCTTCTTGGTGCACTGTTACCTCTGATTTGCTTCGGAAGCCCAAACATCTGGACAAGGGGAGCAAAGTGTAACCAGCGGGGTCAGGCAGTGGGCCTCTCTCCTTTTCCACCACATCTTGGGGACTGGTGTAGGCTTGACTTGTTTTCAAGTACGAATGTTCAGAAATAAATACGCAATATACATTCATTGAGGGAAACCCACTTTTAACCCTCCGTGTGCTGCATGTTCATTTGGGTGAGGGTCTTACATCCGGAACAAGGGCCCTTTCTCTGGCATGGAAGGACTGGAACTTGTAGCTGGGGAGAATAAAGGCTGATTAGGGCTAGGACTTGAATTCATCCCAGTAGGAATATAATATAAACTCTCCATGTAGTTGCAGTCAGTGGCTTGAGTAGCTGGTGGAGCTTCGCCTTTTGGACTAGAGCTGAAGGTTTCAGTTACATTTGTATTTTCTTGACCGGGCTGTTGATTTGGCAGATCGGGATGGACAGATGGCATAGCCACAGGAGGAGGAGGAAACCCTGGGAATCCCGGATATGGTATGTAGGGAGGTCCGTAAACCCCTGGATTCATGACCAATGGGTTAAAAGGAGATGGGTAAAGCCTACTATGTGATGCCAAGGGGACTGGGGGTATCAACACTTCAAGGTACTGGCCTGTCTCTGGGTCATAGAGCATTTTCAGCTGCGGCTGTCTGGGAGGTTCCATGTAGTAGCACTTCCCGCTGTCTGGATCAATGAGCATTTTCCTGTGAGCCTGGGGCTGGGGAGCAAAAGACCTGGTGGGGCTAGGGACACTTCTACTGCCTGGTGAAACACCATTGTTCCTCCTCAAGAAATTGGGTGAGTCGTTGACTCTGTGATGGGGCTGAACATGGCTTGGCCGGTCATTCACGGAGTGGTCTGCGGCTGCCTTGCCTTCTGGCGCTTTCAACTTTGGAGACTCATTGCTTATTGTACTCACAGGTGCTTCCCCGCCTGGCTGGAAGAACACATTGGAACTGATCAAAGTGTGGTCTGGATGGGAGGGCACTAAGGGCTTAGAAGCTGCTTCGGGTTTCTGGGCTTTCATGGGAATTGTTAAATAGTTGGCATTCTCAGCATGGGTGGCTGTGAAATATTGCTCGTTTCCTGCCTGCTGTCTATTCAAGTGATCCCAATTCTCCCTCTGATCTTGGAGTTTTCCAGCTGGTGGTGATGGTGCAGCAGAAGGAACTCCTGGTAGTCTGGTTTCTTCACTGTATTCCTTTGATCTCAAGGAGGCATTGGAATTGGCACACTCTGGAGACATGCGGGTTGCTGGCACAAACACCTGGCTATCCAACGGCCTGGGGGTATCAAACATTTTATTCTGGGCCTTCTGCTGATACGAACTGTTAACAGACTGATTGTTTGCTGGTGTGTTTGTGTGGGATGTTTGGGTACTTGTCACTGTTGGCTTTATGGGCTGTAGATGTCTGTAGCCTTCCTTGGTCTGTTCAGAGACATTGTTTTCTTCTTTTGGACTGACAGAAAAGTCTTGACTGTCACAAGGTGTCAATGAGATGATCTCAGTGGATAAATCCTTCTGAAATGGCCACTCAGGCTCCTTGTGGGCGTGAGCCTCCTGAAAATGACCTGGCCTGGCGGTGTTGCGATTGATGTCAGTGTGGTTCTTGGTGTCCTTAGGAGAGGTTGAAGATTGAAACAGAACAGCTTTGCTTTTTTCTAGCGAGTTGCAATTAGCTTGTGTCGATGAATCTTTCGTAGCTCTTCCATCCGAAGCTGAGTAAGTTGGAGCAGGGAAGTGGTCAGCTTGTGTTCTGTGTGGATGCTTGGAAAGAGAACTGTTGACTTTAATATTAAGCTGGGATTCCATCTGAGGTGCTTTCCTCGTGGCTTTGGAACATGGTGTTACATTTAGCTCACTCCTCTCGTAACACACTGGTTTATTTTCAGGCTTTAGCTGGAGTTCTTCATTCCCAGCTACAACCTTCTTCTTGGACTGAATTTGAGTGATGTGGATGGGAGATTCACCCATTGCAGTGCATTTGTTTTCGGTAAGACTGACAGGTTCATCCACGTGGGGCTTAATGACGGGGTTTAAAGCGGCATTGTGTTGCCGGTCACTCGCTCTCTGATCTGGTATGGAAAGCGCTGACACATCTAAGTTCAACTTCTGCTCCTGGTTTTTTCCATGTGAATGGGTCTTCGTTTGCACATCATCTTTGCGACACACTGAGGTGCAGTGTATAAACAGAGGGGAGGTTGCAGTAGACTCCTTTGTTGATAGGTTTATGCTATCCCCACTGTTGGTTTCTTGGTCTATATTGAAGCTGTCTGAAGATTTAAAGCACAAATTATAGGTGTTCTTAACTAACTTTCTGACGTCCCTGGGCTGATGTATTCGCCCCCTCCCTTTACTCTCTGTCTTCTTGGCCTCTTGAGCACGTGATGCTTCAGGGGGGCTGCTTTTCCCATCGCTGCGTGATCTGCAGGAAGTGGGCAAAATGAGAGAGGAATACTTGGTGCTCTGCACTGCTGCTGGCCTCTTCTCCTCGGCACCTCCCTCCGGAGTCAGCTGCCTGGAGACATTCAGCATCTTCTGCTGCTGCTCGGGTTTGCTCTGTGGGATCAGTTTCATCTCCTGCGTTGTGGACGTGAAGATGTTCCTGGCTGGATCCCTGGGCACCACCAAACTTTTTGGCTTGAAGGAGACCTTCTCCTCTTTCCATGATGCGTGCTTGTTCTTGCTGATTGCTCGCTGCTTCAAACTGGGCCATGGCTTTTGTTCTTTGGAAAACGTTGGGGCAACACCCAAGTCTTTCACCTCAGCTTGCTTGGATTCAAACAGGGCACGAGCTCTCCAGTATTCTTTCCTCTCTCTGGCAACCTGCTTCCTGCAGTTGCCTGAATCCCTGTTCACGCCATCTGCCAAGATGGGGAGTGGCTTGGACTGGGTGGCTTCTTGAGACTTCAGTCTTTCATTCAGCTCGTTGAACGTCTTTTTCAGCTTGCAGACATTTTCCCTTTGCTGCTCGTTCAGCACTACCCCTTTGGTTGGCCGCATGGCATCAGTGCTTTCTTGGCTCATTGACTCAGACCTTTCGCTCATTGAATGACTCTGCAGATCTTCAGCTGAACAGCTGCAGTCAGACTTGGACAGAGAACTTGACTTCCCTTCCGTGAAATCCCCCACGAGGTCTGTACTTACGGAGGATGGTACAGAAGAGGTCGAGCTGCCCTGCATCGATTTCTGCTCCATTCTGATCCTCTGCTCGTACTGCATTTTCTTGGCCAGCACATTTTTCACCAGGCAGGAGGCCATCCTGGTTTTGCTGTACGAGTCGTCTAATGACGCTGTTCTCAGAAACTGTTTGTAGTTTATCCTGAATTCATTGCTGATGGTCCTGCCCTTTGGGCAGGGGTTGTTCCTGGGTGCTGCAAAGGGCTGCTGGTCAGCGCAGTCCCCTGCTCTGAGGAAATTCATCTCATTCCTGTCTCTCTGCTTGAGCTGGATCTGCCGCTTGGGCACGGTCCTCTTTTTGGAGTGGCCCTTTTTGCCGTCGGCGCTTTCCAGCACCACATCAACGCACTCGAACGGGTCCTTCCCGAATGAGTAACTGGGCGGATCTTTTTCTGGGACTTGGCTGGCAGCTGGGAATTGTCTGCTGCCCTTTGCCTGGCTGACCACCTCTGCTTTTCTCAGCTCATTACGCGTTGACCACCTGTTCATTCCATTACTGTCTTCTGACAAGGAATTGGACAAGCTAGACGATGTCCTGTTACTAGAACTGTACATATGTAGGGAACCACCGTGAGGGCACGAGAGGCTCCGGAACGACAGAGCAGTGAGCTTCTGAACTTCATTATCAGCCTCTTCGGAGTCGCTCCCAGCACTGGAGTTGTCAGCGTAATACTGGGGACAGGGGGCCTTGCTAATCACAGGAGCTCTGCTGCCCTTCGTATTGCGCTCTTTGAGGAACATCTCCCTGGGTTTCGGTGCATTGAATCGTAAAGGCGGATCCAAATATTTAGACCCACTGTCTCCAGGCTGCAGCTCTCTTGTGGCTAGCCCCATCCTGCTGCTGTACCCTGGAGCAGAGCTATTCTTAGCAGGGCCCGTGATTGACATCTGAACCTGTTGCTTCTCCTTGGCACTGAGGTAGCCTCTGTATCTGCAAACTTGATTGCTTGCTGCACACTCCCTGCCTGCCTGGGGGCTAAATGTCCTCTCAGCTGTGGTTGTTAAACTCCCCCCTGAAGCCTGGCTTCTATTTAAAGCTGAATGAACTACGGCCATAGAGGCAGCAGCACAAATATCACCAGCCCCTTTGCTGTTTTTATCAGGCAGCTCCCATGTGGCTTTGTCAAAATCACTTGGTGTCCCATGTAGTTGCTCAGCTGGGTCCTCAGAAGTGCCCCTCCAAAAACCTTTCAGGCCAGCCAGGCTCTGTTCAGAAAGGCTCACCGGTGCAGTTTTGTTCTTGCAATGCAGATCGCTTTCATCAGCTGGGTCACCATCAGGCAGCTGGGTTAACAGAGTGTCCCCTTCATCTTCCAGAGATTCCACGCAGTCCTTAAAACTCTCCGCCGCCTCTGAGCACAGAGCAGTGTGGTAAGAAGAAACAGAGGAGTCCGATGTGTCCTTTAGGGAGTCCCCTTGGGACTGGCTAGGTGTGTGGCTGTTCTTTTCTGAAGCAGCTTCGTTGCATTCAGAGTCACTGAAGATCCCCTCCCCACTTAATCCATCAGGCTCAGGGGGCTGCCCTGGCCTAGAGAACTGGACAGTATTTCTTTTCACTGCGGGGATCATTTTTTATTCCCTGCAGCACATGCTAGGTTCAGAGGGGTCCATTTGAAACAATGCAACTCAGGCTCCACTTTATATTTGGTGGAGCTGGTGCTATTTCCCCTGGGACTTGAGAACCTGATCTTCTCCGGGGGCTCGTTTTCCATCCCCGCTGTTTGATACGGTCATAATAAAGAGCAAAACCCTGATCACATGCACATTATAGGTTGCCAGCCTAGGAAAGGAGAAACAAACAGATATCATATGCTAGCAGCACGACCGACAATAACTGGCCAGAGCCAAGGTATCAGTGATTTATTTTTGTTTTCAAGCAACGCAACTGAATGAAAAGTTCAGCTCGACCGTACGTGTTCAGGAAGCAGTTCCGAAATGCAGCCAACTATAAACTATGCTCTAAGAAACAGCTGTGAGATGCAGCCCTAGCAAAATACCAGCATGGTTCTCATGCACTCACTGCTCAGCTGCGAGGTACTGGGGGAGGAAGCACCCTTTCCATAATCTAACAGGTCTCTGCCTAGATGGCCCCTTTAATGTGCGGCGCTTTAGTGGCCGCCCTCCCAAAAACGGCCAGGATGCTGAGAACAATACTAAACATCCATGAATAAATCAGAGCTAAAGATCATAGTATCATAGAAATGCAGGTCTTGACGGGACTTTGAGAGATTGTCTAGTCCAGCCCCCCGCACTGAGGCAGGACCAAGTAAAGTTAGACAATCCTTGACAGATGTTTGTCCAACCTGTTCTGAAAAACCTCCAGTGATGGGGATTCACAACCTTCCTTGGAAGCCTGTTCCAGAGCTTAACTAGCCTTCTGGTTAGTTTTTCCTAATATCTAACCTTAATCTCCCCTGCTGCAGGTCAAGCCCATTACTTCTTGTCCTACCTTCAGTGGTCATGGAGAACCATTGATCACCGTCCTTTTTATAACAGTCCGTAGCATATTTGAAGACTGTTATCCAGTTCCCCCATCAGTCTTCTTTTCTCAGGACTGAACATGCCCAGGTTTTTTATGTTACAAACAAGCATTCACAAAAAAGTTCCCTTTATTATGAGTATTAGATACTCATGTCCAAGGGGTTTGGATGCCCGATTCCCATTAAAATTAACAGGAACCAGGCATCTCTCAACCCCCCTAGACTGTTCTGAAAGCCTTAGCCTCAAAATTCATTCTGTAACAACACAAGCCCCTTAAAGCTGGATCATTTCCAGCTGTACTTTTCAAGTAAATTATTAAAATGTTTTATTAGTGAAAAAATCTGAGCCCTTTGGGGCAGCTCTTGTGCCGTGTAATATCACTGCAGGGTGAAATTTTCCAAAGCACCTAAGTGACTTAGATCCATACCTAGATTTTAAAGCCAAAAGGGATCGTTGTGATCGCCTAGTCTGACCTCCTGCATAACACAGGCCATAGAACTTCCCTGAATTAATTCCTGTTTCAATTCCAGTAGCTGTGGCAGATCTAGCATCAAAATATATTTTGATGTATTGAGGGCTGTACTGGAATTTCATGCTATCGCTTTAAGACTGTGGGGGGCTTTTTAGTCCTGCTGGCAGGCTAGGGGGCTCGGTAAGGAAGCCTCAAAGTGTACAATCAGAGTCAGTCTGAAAAGATTGAGTTTAAGGAAAGGTGGGGTGAGTTGTGCCTCTCTCTGCCTTACAGAGCAGCCTGTTTTCTCTCTCTTGGTTTTTGGGATCAAGTATGTACTCATTCTGAATTTTAAGACAGAAAGTAGTGGTATGTTGCAAGCTTCCAGCAAGAGTATGCATATTTTTTATCTAACTTCGCAGTATGTGTGCCGTGAACATAACACACAGCTTTTAGAGAAAGATCCAGTCTTGATTGAAAGATTTCTAGTGATGGAGAATCCACCACAACTCTCTCCAGAGGATTTAGGCACCTAGGTGCAGATTTTAAAGGGGTTTAGGTGCCTAACTCCCACTGAGAATTAGGGGTCTATAAACCTTTGAGGATCTGGCTGTTAAGTGCCAAAGTACTATTGACTTTTAATGAGATTTAGGCCTTGAAGTGCACAAGGTGCTTTTGAAAAAAACTGAGTATAATTATAATACTAATAATGGTTAATCACAGATAAGCACTTCCATTAATCAACAGGCTGAGTTTCATTTTTGCCTTTCAAAAGAATACCCAGTAGGGGGAAAGACCCTCTCACAAACAAGCAGTGCCATTAGCTGAGCTTTTCTCATTTTCATCCAGGAAATTGATTTTACTGAGTATCAGCACCTTCAGAGGTATGTCCTCCTAATGCTAATCTGTAGCCCGAGGGTTCCCAAGTGCATATTTATTTTGCAACTATCATTGTGGGATTGCACTCAAAACTGCACAGACAGTGAAGAAAGCAATTTCAGTGTGAACGATTGTTATTGATTAATAAGAATGTATTGATACATCTCAGCGTTACAGAGATCTGGCCTCGGCCTGCCAAACCTTACTCGGGTAAGTAGTGGTTGCTCATGCAGGCAGGCCCTTTGGAGTGAATGGCTTGTATGTAAGGATTACTCATCTGAGGACGGATTTTTTATGATCAAGCCAGAGGCAGGATTTACAGAGGCAGGTAGAAACAGGCCCTGTGCTGGGAATGTGACAGATCCCTTTACAAACAGCAGTTCAGAACCAGCTTCTCAGGGAGGGCCTGGATGGTGTTTTAAAATTACAGATGCTTGGCAAACTGGCCCGCCAGGACCACTGCTCTGTCTCTAGAGAGACAGAACGCAGCTATCGATTGTACATGCAGGGAATGTTTCATTTGGAAAGGAGATATTGACTTAATACCTCTGGATTAGCTCATACCCATGACCTCCCCCGACTGCTCAGGCCCAGATCCTTCCTGGCCCTACAGGGTCTGCATGGAGGGCAGGGTCCCAGGAGATCCTGAGTGAGGGCCAGGCAGAATTACAGTCCCCGAGCGCAGGCCAGAGCCCAAAGGAGTGGAGACACCTTGAGAAGAGGCGGCAACAGGGCTCCATCTCCCATTCCCCACTATTTTGTGTCGAGTGGGTACACTGACTGTGTGCAGGGGCATTCTTCTTACTTGAGGCAAAATGCCTCTCACTCAGGGCTTAGAAAAAACAAAAATTATTTTTCATGGGAAATGTTGAAAATTTTTCATTAAAATGGGTTTTTTTTAAACCAGTGAAAGTTTTGTTGGGTTTCCAGCAAAAAATGGAAATCCCCCCCCCCCCCATGTGCGGTTTTTGATACACAATTTTCAGTAAAACATGTTCAGTTTTCAAAAACAAGAATGAGACAATCTCTACCAAAGCCCACAATACTTTTAGCTGATATTTTTTCAATTTCCGGGTTTCTCAATGAAAAACTGGCCAATTTTGAGCAAAATAATTTTTTTTAATGAAAAAATGTTTTAATGAAACAATATCCAGCTGCTCCAAGGGGGCAGTGCCTGTCCCTTGCTGTGGATTTTGCTTACAAGCCACATCAAACCCGCCATTAGTCTGTGTTGCTTCCACTGAAGGCCGGGGGATAGTTTGCCATTGATTTCAAGGGGAGCAGGAGTAGGGCCATTAGTTTTGTAGTCAGGAAAAACTCTCATTGTTTGCAATGGGAACAGGATCGGGCCCTAGGAGAGGCGCATGGGATCTGGCCCTTAGATAGCTCAGAACAGGATAAAAGTTGGACTCAAAGCCTCAATCTGAGCCCTACTGGACGTTGAGGTCATTTGGATCCAGATCCAGGGCTGAACCCTGCAGTTCAAACCCATCTCTAAACCGGAGGGTCACTTTGAGTTGTATTTATTTCCCTTTCTCTAAGAGATGAAGGATAACAGAGCAGCCTTTTTGCAGCTCAGGGCACCCTTGGCAATATTTATAAATACAAGTATTATCACTACGGATCCTTTGGTTTTCTCTCGCTCCCCCAACCAGTAATGGCCTGACAAAAAGCAGGCACTGGGACTCCCCTCCACCCCACCAAAAAAAGCCAGGCAATAGATATGTTTTGCAGCATGCAAGGACAACAGATATAGATGCTTTTGGACCAAGTTCTCAAGTTGAGGGCCCTTGCAGACAACACCCTGCTAGGACCCCCCTCTTTTTTTATATGTGGGGGTCTCTGGCTTATTTTGCCTAGGCACTGACAGAAGGAAATCCACAGTTAAAATCAGTTGCACCAGGATCATTTATTTAATGTGGCTTTTCTGCATCGCTCATTTCAGAGATGCCTTTCTCCCCTCGCCCCTCCCCCCGTCCTCTGAAGACAAAACTCTATTCACAAGTGACTGCTAAATTAAGAAGGTTAAAATTACCTTTGGAAGTACTCAGGGTACTGTGGCAAGTAACGTGTGTTCTTGTGAGCATTTCAGTGTCCAGATGCCAAAGGCTTTACCCAGCTCCCCGAACATCAGTACCATAGTGAAATAAAGCTGAGACTGTTAAGAGTACATCTGACACTGACTTAAACAGTCATATCACAGCAGAGGGATCCAACCTCACCATTCCCAAAGTGGGTGCCAAACTTGTCTCAATGCCAAGAATGTATTCTGTCTCTGCAGAACTTGAAACCAAATCTGCCTTTGGAGCAGACAGCTCCAAGCTCATCCATGTTTAGAAAAAGTTGTGTGAAGAAAGATCTTCTTGATTGGGTTCAAAGCACGTGAATCTGCATCTGAACATCAATGAGACTATGCAGAAGTGTCAGCTTCATAGCTATAAAATCAGATGAACTAGACTGGTCTTACTGGAGATTATGATCTGGGTTGTTGTTGTTTGTTAATATAGATCAGCAAAATAACAGCGGCAGGTGCTGATGCATCAGAGCTGTGCCAGATTTAGAAGTAACTGGAGACTCCTGTTCAATTGAGTTCACATAGGGGACTAAATATAACTCTTAGCAATTAAAAAAAGACGTTACTAGAAATAACTGTCAGGGTGATTAACTCTTCTGTATTCAAACAAACTGCAAATTGTTTGCTTTGCTTGGTCACCGGGTTATTTTAGGTGCAGCCTTTGGGGCCTGACCCTCCAGGGTGCTGAAGTCTATGGGAGTTGACGGAGCTCATCAGTTTGAAGCAGGATCTTCAGAATCAGGGCTACATACTCAGCCAACTCTTACTGGAGGAGTCGCCTCCTGCAGTCAATTCCTTTGCCAGAGACATGCCTGGAGACTGACAGACATGCTAGCTGCAGTGAACTGTATTGTATGGTTGTAGGAAGGGATTTTCAGACATCTGAGCAATTTGGGTTTGAAAATCCCTGTTGTGAAGCATACGTTTGGGGCACCTGGTCCTTATGAGAATGTCCTATAGATTTTAACAAGGAAGGAATTAAGAAGTTTCTATAGAAAGGACTCTCAAACCTACAGAGCTTAATAGCGAATAAGGTCCTTTCCATAGTTTTTTTAAACTGTCCTATAGAATTCTGTAGCAGGGATAGAATTCCCTATTAAAGTCTGTGGGATGGTATGACAAGCACTATAGAAAGTTGATTTTCCTCTATGAAACTCTACAAGAGATGTCCAGAAAGGACAATAAGCTAAAGCAACCAGATCATTATTGACACTATTCTTTTGGTATTTTTCACCCAATCATTATTTTACATCCAAATAGTTGTATTATTTTTTAAGACTAGAGAAACAGATCCTGCAGGAGCTCAATGCACTGAAGGCCTGCAGTGGGTTGGGCCCATGATGCATAATGACAATAGGTTAATAAAGCTAAATGACAGAGAAGCATTATGCCCTTGTCTTGCTCAGCCTAGCAAAGGAGTAAGGCACCTCACAGCTTTGCTCAGCCTACCTGGGTCCAGGGTTTCTGAGACTATGGTGATGAGGGCTATGTAAGCACACGACAGACAGAACGATTGAGCCTGGTGTGGGATGGAACCCCTGCCCTCTACAATTCTCCTGGGTGAGGAAGTGTGAGAGGAGAAGCAGAGCCAAAGCTCCCAACCACTCCCCTGAGAGTGGCTGGTCAGACATAATGAGGGAGTAAGCTGCAGCCTAAGGAACCAGGAAGGGAAATGTGCCTCTGAGGGCTGTCTCTGCAGCATAGGACCTCCCTAGGCTGCTCCTGGGGGTAAGGCGTGGTGTCATTTATGAATCTCACCTTGCTCAGGTCTCAGTCTGAAGGTACAATCTAGCCCACAGTAAACCTGCCATAAATAATAAACACCTATTCTGATTGGCCATCAGTCTCCACTCACAAAACAGCCTTGAGCTGCTGGAATCCTTCTGGCTTCGGAGGACAAGTCAATGAGAGTGTGTGAGCCCATATTACCATCTAGCTTTATCAAAAAGCTGCAGAGCTCTAAACATGGGCGCGCCAGAGCGAGATCTGTAAACCCGGGCTCCAGACGGCAGCCACTTTGAATGCCCCAAACTCACAAAGCCCTCGCTCACTTCTCGAGGTGGTGGGAAGGCACAGATACACCAAGTGTGGCCAGGGAAACAGAGGAAGCGACTAAGCAGAAGGCATATAAAAGGCCCATAAACCACCCGGGGCAGTGCCACACAAGGACGCATGTACAACTAAACGAGTTGGTCGCAGGATCTGTCCATGCAGCTCAGCCCTTTAAAGATCTCCATTATTCTGGGGGCAGCCTGGGGCAGGCAGCTAAGCATAGACAAAGAGAGCCATGCTGGAGTCGAAAGAAAAGACAAGCTTGGAGGAAAACCACAGGCCTAAATCCTATTGATCTCTGCTGCATCCTAGTAAAGAAGACACCTTAAAAAGGCAGCTCTGAGTCTGAGTGCCCTGCACACCCGTTTCCTTAGGTTTCTTTCAGAGTCAATTAACAAGGTGTCCTAGGATCTCAGAGCCCCTTGCAAATGTCCAGTAATTTTTGAGAAGGAGGCCAGACCAGCATCAGTAAGACCCCATCCCAGAGCAAGCCCAAATGCCCTTCAGCACAGGCGGCAAGGCCCATCTGTGCCCTCAGGCTGGGCCGGAGGGGGAGTTTGGGGTCTGCTGAGTCACTGTTGTGCCGAGTGCTCAGGACTTGATGTGGTGCCAAAGAAGCTGTGCTGTGTTAAAACCGATGCCCATCGGCTAGAGGCTGCGATGGACACAGCTGATACTAACTAAACAAGGACATAAAGAAGTGGGCCCGATCCTGCTAAAAGTTGCCTGAGCTTCACTGCGGTGCTGCCTGCGCATGGGAGCTCTGCTGCACACATCTCTTTGTAGCATCAGGGACTGTGTTTTTTGCAGCTGCAGGAAATGCAGCACGGAGTGCGTGAGTGACTCGCCCAGGCTCGCAGAGCGAGTCTGGGGCAGAGCCGCGAGCAGAACCCAGGAGTCCTAGCATCCAGTCCTCTGCCCTAACCACTCGATGACACAGGCAGCAAGGAGTCATGGTGCCAGCCTGCAGGCCTCCTGGGCATGCCAGGTAGGACTGGTGGGCAAACGCTTCCCCCAGTCACACTGATGGAAACGTGGCGTACAGCGTCACATAGGCATTGCCAGCATGGACCAGCCCTGCAGTCCAGCCACTCCATTGCCAGCAGCAGATGCTTCAGAAGAAGGTGCAAGAATCTCCCTAGTGGAAAATTATGGAATAACCTGTCCCTGGGGCAAGTTTTCCCTGACCGTTAGTGCCTCGCTCATGCTAAAGTCTGGGGCTGAGAGCCTCTAGCAATGCTTTCTGCGATCGTGTGTACCTGTGAATGTCCCCGGCCAAATGACCAGAGAGCATACCTCTGACAACTAAGGGATGTTGCTGGAGGTGGGGAGCAGGGAGAGGGACTGGCCTCCAGAAGTTCCAGTCACTGACGAGAGGAGGCAATCAGTGCTGGCCAGCGCTGGAACGTCACCGAGGGAGCCGTCTATCTAACGTGTTGTTCAACGTGTATTACACACAAAAAACGGCTAAAAGAACTTTGACATTACAGCATCCTGCCCTCAGCAATTAGGAAGTTACCCAAGCCTGACCCCTTCTGCTCCTGGCCCCTCCCACATACCCTTGTCCCAGACCCAATCTTCTTCCCAGCCCCCTCAGTTTGTAGTCCTAATCCCAGTCTCCCCTTCACCTCTCTTGCCGCCCTCCCCTCAGCGCTCTGGCCGCCGGGGGCTCGCCGCCCTCCCCCTGGTGCTCTGGCTGCCGGGGAGAGCGGAGAGCCCCGGCCGGGCTCACCACTCTCCCCCCCGGTGCTCTGGCCAGATAGTGCCATTGTGAAGTAGCCTCTTGTTCAGCACAAAGGGTGATTTCATGTCACCATCATTGGGGTGGGGAGAGCTAGGAGCCCAAAAGTGCTACTGAAGGTGACCTTTTATAAACAGCCCTAGAAGAGTTAAGAGCTGAGGCAGCATGGCTCTCACAAGCTTTCAAAGTGGATTGATTGCTTTGTTCAATTCCCGTTCGCCTCTCCAGGATGAATAACATCACACAGAGTGCAGAGGAAGAATGAACGTGGGAGTGGGACAGATTTGGGCTTGGGACATACAGCCTGTTACATCAAAAGGACCCAGCTGGCTCAGCGCTCAATCCTTGATCCCCAGCGTTTGATTTCTGAACTCAGTGCCAGAAAAAGGGAGAGCATTTTAGAATCTGCCCCTTTTCATCGCAAGCCGCTTTGTTCAGCTCTCATGCTGGAGGAACACGAAATACTTGCCCATAAAGATCTCTCCATTGCCCCATCCTTGCTGCATTAGTAGGAGGACAGACCGTCTGTAACTGGGTCAGGTTCTTCTTCTGTAATTATATGTGTGAGCTCATCACAGCTGGCCATCTGTGAGTGCCTGCTTATGTATTAAATAGTCATCAATGTTCCTTTCTCCGGGGTGTTTCAGTAAAGGCTCTCATGACATGTTACAGACATTAATAAAGAAATCCTCACAGTGCTCCAGGAGATAAGGCAGGGACACGCATGCCACTCAACAGAATCCCCTTTGGAGTGGACGTGATAGTTGTTAACAGCATCCACAACACCACAAAGCAGTTTTAGGAATAATGAGCCAGAACCTCGGCTACGGCATTGCTCCCTTCCTGTCCGTGGCGCTACACAGTTGGAGATTTGCCCCCCCCCAAGACTTCAGGTAGCAGACAGGAATTAATCAAGGGGAAAGTTGGCCAGGACACTGTTTGTACAGACCCCACATCACATAAGCATGTGCTTAAGACCTAAGGCCCAGATCCTCAAAGGTACTGGGGAGCCCAAAGCCCTTTGAGCATGTGGGGCTACATCCTTTTCTGAACTGGGCCTGAAGGGCTGGTCTATGCGGGACATTACTGTGCAGCAAGACGGGGTGTGACTCTCCAGTGCACCAGCCTGCCGTGCAGTAACATCCCGTCCGGACACTGCTACAGAGCACTGTGCTGTAGACTCACACCCTGGCTTGCTGCAGAGTAACATCCCATGTAGACACGCCAGAGTGCTGCACAAGGGACCAGCTTTGGGGTTTATATTTCTTCTGAAGGAAAGCAGCACAGTTCCCTCTACCTCCTGCTGGTGCTTTGGTGACTAAGGGTACGTCCATACTGCAAAGTAAACCCATGCTTGAGCCTGGGTTCAAGCCTAATCCCCCTTGAGTCTACACTGCAATTGCACTAATCCAGGGCTCAGACTCAGGGTGCCAGGACCCTGCAGGGCTGGAGGTCCGTGCTTGAGTTAAACTGGGACCCAGGGTTCAAGCTCTATTGCTTTGAAGTGTATACACTGCTCCACTTGACGCTGGTCCCAGGAGTCAGCTGGAAGTATCTCACAATTCCATGGGACAATTTCCTCAGTCCTCTCTAGCCCAACAATCAGGGGCGTCTCTAGCTTTTTTGCTACCCCAAGCACAGCAGGCAGGCTGCCTTCGGCGGCATGCCTGCGGGAGGTCCCCGGTCCCGCGGATTTGGCGGCATGCCTGCGGGAGGTCCGCCGGTCCCGTGGCTTCGGTGTACTCGCCGCCGAATTGCCACCGAATCTGCAGGACCAGCGGACCTCCCACAGGCATGCTGCTGAAGGCTGCCTGACTGCCGCTGTCGCAGGGACTGGCAGGGCACCCCCCGCAGCTTGCTGCCCCAGGCACGCGTTTGGAGCGCTGGTGCCTGGAGCCTCCACTGCCAACAATCTGCAATGCACATTATTGATAACAAAAGCTCCTTCCCACTCTGTGAATGACAGCTGCTCAGGTCAGCATTAACCCATTTTCTGCTGAGCACTGATCGGCAAGCACACTACAGAGAGCCTCTGGGCTTTGCAATGGAGAGTGAAGCCATCAAACCTTTTGCAAAGGGTGCTGCTTCAAACCACCTGTAACATGCAGGGTGGGCAGTAAAGTTTTCCCACAGTGCATCATGGTCTAGGACAAGAAAGGCCATATTTTGGGGGGAGAGCAAGAACGCTAGGGACTCTGGGATATGGTTATTTTGACTCCGCTCTGTGGTCTGCAGTGTGGAGGACAAAGCCCTAGATTCGAGCATAGGGTTAAAATACAGTGTAGTTGCTTAAGCCCCGGTTCGCTAAAGTGGATCAACTGACGCGAAGCCCGCTAGGCCTGGGCTCATGTTGCAGTGGAGACATAGGTGAGGGAAGCGCTCTGTGCACTGACTCACCTGCATGGCCAAGCCTGTCTGCGGTGAACTCTGCAGAATGCCCTTTGCAGCCACGTGTGTTAGACTCAGGGCCCTCTGCACGAAGCCTGTCAGAGAAAGAGGGTGACATTATTGGGCTCTAGATACCCCAGGGTAATGCTGGAGTAACATCACTGAAGTCACTTGTGTAAAGGAGTGGCTGTAGCCCAGCGTGTTCATGGGAAATACAACCACAGTGTGGCAGGGCTGTTTGAACACTCGGACTCTCCCAGTTCTGTGCTGCGCGTGTGCAAAGGAACTCAGGCTCAGCCCCCTCAACAGTGGAAAGACCGCTCAGCTGTCCGGTGTTTGGGTCCAATATTGCTTCCATTAATTTGGGTTCAGAGCCCACTGGTTCCACCCCATATGACAAACAGCTGAATTTAGCCCAGACCAGAAACAGTCGATTAGCCTCAGGATTTCTTTATAGGCTGAGCTCTGGCAGGAACTGCAGCGAAGCAGTGTAGGGTATGTCTACACTACAGCAGCAGAACTACAGAGCTGTAGATGTGCCCCGGTAGCGTCATAGCATAAATGCATCCTACATGGACAGATGGGGTTTTTCTGTCAATATAATCTACTTCTCGGAGCGATGGTAGCTCAGCTGCTAGAAGAATTCTTCTCTCAACTTCCTATATCAACAGTGGGGGGTGAGCTCGCCCTAACTACATCGCACAAGGTATAACATTTTTCACAGCCTGAGCAATGTAGGTAGGTTGATCTAATTTTCAGCTGTAGACCATTCCTTAAGGCTTATGCCATAGTCCTGTTTGAGATGGGATCAGCAAGGCAAGGCCATGGTATAATAAGAAGCCTCCCTGTGTGGTTAGTCATGTGCTTATCCTAATCGGGCTAGAGTAGGAGGCAGGATGAGGGGGCACTGCCTTAAGAAAGTGCTTTGTCCCATGAGAACTCTGCCCTCAGATACGTGCGTAACCCTCATGGGGCTGGACCTTGCTCTCAGTGAGCCTAGCGCACAGCAAAGGAGTCATTCCGGATTTACAAGCGCTCAGACGCTGCTTCCTCAGTAGGAGATTCACACTTGCCACTGATGGCCAAACTGTCTCCCCCACGGAAATGAGACTGCTCTGGAACTATCACCCATGGGAAAAACAGAAGTAAAATGTCTACTTCCCTCAGCTTTACTTCCCTCAACCATGATTAACTGACCATGTTGCCAACTACCCACTGCACATGACACATCCCTCAGGGGCTCTTCAGCCATCACCTATTGAGCACCCTGGGTTTCATCTTACTTGAGCTACCAGGACTCCAGCGTAGCCCGGTCTGGTACATCAGCAGATGTACTGTCCCTCGACCTCCAAAGTGTCCCACTATAGCTCAAGAGCAGATGGGGCGGGGGCGGGGGGGAAGGGGAGAGAGCTTACAAGCTCCCCGACTATGACTAAGGCAGTAGACGTAAGAGAAAGGGAGACATTTCTCCATGCGTGGCGCCTCTCAGTTTCCTGGGTGTTCGCCATTCCCCTCCCCACCCCATCTCCACACTTCAGGGGGGTGTCGCTGCTTGGAGGCGGTGCCCCCTGGCTGTGCCTGGCAGGAGAGCAGGCGCCTGCAGGGTGGAGTTTGTCTTTTCCTTGTTCTGCTCTTCTCCCGCTTCACCCATCTCACCCAGCTCCCACGGCTGCTCCCTCTCTAGCTCACCCCTCCCAGCTCCTCTCAGTTCTTCTCCCCACCTTTCCGCCCCCAGCTGCCCCAAATCAAACAATGCAGGGGCCCCTCTGGCTTCGCCACATTGCTATCCCATGCAGCCTGCCACTCCCTCTCTTGGCTGCTCCTCATACATCCCCTCTAATCCCACGGGCTTCCACAGGGACTGTGGGGCCTAGGGCAGCCAAAAACACAAGGCTCAGGAAAGAGAGGAGCGGGAGGGGAGTTTGGAGAGTTGGGTTTAAAGGGGGGTGAGAAGGAAAAGGAGAGAGCTCCAGGCCAGTGCAGCACAATGGAAAGCATGAGGGTGGCAGGGGACAAAGATACAGCCATGGGAGGCAGGAGCTTAGGGAATGGAGGGTGCAGGGCCCTGAGCGTCATCAAGCTTGATGGTGATGCAGAAGCAACTGGAAGGCTGGGGCGATGGGGGCAGGAGGCTGCTGGGAACTGTGCTTCAGGAGCAATGTAGGGAAAGGCTCACCCAGAGCGTTATGCACCCTTGGCCAAGACTTTGGGGCTGAATGGATGCAGCCCAGCTTCTCCTGCCCTCCTACCACATACTGTTTTAAAGCAACAGGCACCCCTCCAGCATCTGTCCACTTTAGAGGGGAAACTTTAGGGTGTCTCTCTGCTGGGAGTGAGGGAGGGGGGTCAGAGTCCCATCCTGCCCTCCACCCACTGCATCCTGGGTACCTGCAAGTCTGGGAGCAGGAATGCAGTGCCGAGAGTCCCCATTGAGTCCAATGGGCCAAGAAGGAAATTTACCCGCAGTTCTTGAACCATTGAGGAGTCCCATCCTCCCCCTGAGAAGGGGCGTGGTGCAGAGATGCCACGTTCAAGACTTCAGCCAGCAAGGGACACACAGGACTGAGCTCAGATCATGAAAGATCAGTAAAGGGGAAGCTGATCTCGAGGTATTTAGTTTAAAATCATTTATTTGAAGTCACTTTGGTCTGTACATGCATCCCGTCACCCTTCTGGGGTCTAACAGTATTTACCAAGCTTCGCGAGATTGTCCCTGCCATTATCTTGGTGGGTACGGGGGGGTCAGACAGGGGAAGCTGTGAGACACAAACAGTACTGGCTAGGAAGGGGCAGAACATGGCTAGGCAATGGGAGTATTTCCCTATAAGCCTTCAGCCCACATCAGCAGTGACCAAGGAACAGCCACTATTGCAACCCAGGGCCTGCTCTGAGCAGAGACCCAGCTGAGGTGGTGGCTTTGTGAAGCACACAAATGCTTAGAGGACAAGGGGAAGCCCATCTAATTAATTTCACTTGTACCAGGCTCCAGAGGTGAAAGGCCACCACATTAAACCACACCTGCAGTGGCCTGAGTCTGTAATCTGCACTCAGGTTTGGCCTGGGCACTCACCTGTCATGACAGAGGGGTAGCTGGGCCAAATTTGAGTTAGTGGTGGCAACACAAACCCCATGTGCCAGGTCGCACTGCCTGGAATGGGGAGTTAGGCCTAGCCCCACAGGACAGGAGCCACCAACGAAGGATGAGTGCAGGGTGGGCTCGCTTTCCAACCCCCTCCCTGACCTCTCCCCTGCCACGGGGGCCTCCCCTCTGCACCAGGCCAGGAAAAGTATGTTTGTGTAGGCCAGGGCCCACTCATGGGTTAATGTAGCAACCCCTCTACAACCTTCCTGAGATAGTGATAGGATATTGCTATTGGCCTTGTTGGCCACTGCAGTAATGGTGGGCACTAGAATCTTTACAGTGGTTGCGTATCGAGGGGATACATGGATTGTAGTGTAATGTTTACTATAGTCACTTTAAACCCTTCTTCTGTTTCTTTTCCAGCACTTGCGCTATGTAACTTTCCTGTTGTTTCTGTATTTTTAAGTCTGACACTTGAGTCCTGAAGAAAAAAAAAAAAAAAAATCATCAGAAAGTTGCACTGGCAAGTGTCACGCTGCTAATTTATCACCAATTCTCCTGGTCGCTTCCTGGGCAGGTTAATCAGGGATCTTCTAAGCAATTACTAAGGAAATGGCCGCATTAATAAGGAAGCTTTGGTAACCCAGAGCTAAAGGCTGCCCCGGTGGTAGCACTCAGGAGTTTTTTTCCACTCTGTAGCCAGGTGTGTTAGCAAACGAGGGTTACACTGATTTCACTCCTTGGCATTAGCAACATAATTCTCCTGTTCCTGGCAACCAGTGTGAGGTTGGTAAATCAGACTCCAGGTGTGAAAGGTGCAGGGAAGACCCATTGCTCAGCCAAGAGGTGGCTCAGGCCTGGTACACACTTAAAAGTTATGTCTGCATTGCTACATTGTCCAGGGGTGTGAAAAACCCACCCCCCGAGCGACACAGCTATGCTGACAAAACCCCCAGTGTGGACACAGCTGCATTGGTGGAAGAGGTTTCTGTTGATGTAGCCAACGTCATTCGGGAAGGTGGTGTTCCTACACCAACAGAAACCCTGTGTGAAGATGTAGGTTGTGTCTAGGCTAGGGGGGTGACGCCAGCATGGGCCCCATGCTGTAGATACAGCCGAAGAAGAATTTAGTGCTTTTTATTAGAGAGAATTTCATGCAGATGAAAGGTGCAAGGCCGGCAGCCACAGAGAGGGTTCATTCTCCATTTATCCACAGAGCAGGTACAACACTAGCACAGAATGCAACATCCCCCGATTAATATGCCCACCCCCTGATCTGGAGGGACAGTCCAGAGGGGAAGTCTCCATGGACAACTCAGTCCTTGGCTGCTCTACTGAGACAGCTAGCAATGGGGCCGATTAATGGGTTTCATAATGGAGACACCCATTCCCAGCCACTGGGATCCGCCTGTGTGACAGATGCCTTGGCCCTTGTGCCATGCTGCCCTGGTTGCAATCAGCAGAGGCACTTGAGTTAGTTCTCTCTCACTTTACACATTGGGGGTTGGCAGGATGTTTTCTGTGAGGAGCCTTCAACTTTGGAACCTACTCCCCTCCCACCTGCTCTGAAACAGCACCGGCCTGCTGACCTTCCAGGCATGCTGCAAGAGCCGGAAGAGGACTGACAGAGGCAAAGGGTCAGTGTGGAGGCAGATGGCTTGTAGTTGGAGTGAATTTAATGTGATTACTTTTGAAGTGACATCAAAGGCAGCTAGAGAGCCAGATGGGTAGCTTGTTAAAACACTGAAACAGACAAAATAGACGCCGTATTCCCACTGAGGTCAGCGTCAAACTCCCACTGGCTGCAGCGTGAGGCCGATAACCATCTAAAGAGGTAATACTCACTTGAGTGTTTGCTTCTGCTTGGTGATGAACTGCTGCAGCTCCTTAATTTCATTCTCTTTGTCATTCAGAAGATCCTCCTGTTTCATAATATGGCTCTCGATTTCTACCGAAAAAAAAAAAAAAATGTGGAGGGGGGAGTTGAGGCTTAAAACTCACTTGAGATGCAGCTAATCTTTGGTGCATTTCTATTCCCTCTGGTATCAACATGGCAGCTGGATTTTTTTTTGGCCTTTGTTTTAAGGATTTCTTATAGTACCAGCTACAAACAATGATACTGAAAACGTGGGGAAAATGTTCCAACACCCCCCAAAATGGAGATTAGCTCTGCAGCAGGTGCTGTTGAAATGCTGACAACAGTGACATTTGGCTACAGTCAGTTCTGGATTGGTTTCACATTATTGTGCATCTGATCATAAACACAAACGGTCTGCAATGCCGGCATGAGTCCTAACCGGGGCAGCTGAGGTGAGAGGACAGCTTGTTAAACAGAAATACACCAAAAATAAAGGTTCTTGGGTCTAGCCCCTTCCATCTGAAGACTTCAGGACGCTGCACGGATGTCTGCAGGCTTCACAACACCCCTGTGAGGCAGGTATGTATCACTAGCAATATAGTACACCTAGAAATATTGAGGCACAGAGAGGTTAAAGGGCTAATCCTGTGAAATGTGGAGTACCCCCTGAATGCCCTCAGCTCCCATTGCCTTCAGCTGAAGGCACTGGGCAGGAGATGTCTGGCACATCCCAGGATCAGCCCCAAGTGACTTGCCCAATCACATGCTATATCTGTGGCAGAGATAGGCCCAGATCCCCCTATGCCTTCATCTCCAAGTCGTGCTTCCTGAAGCTAAACAGTAAGGTGTTTTCATTACAGATGAGGGGAAGAGACTGAGTGGAACAAAGCGTTGCCCTGTTAAATGTTTTACTGCTCAAGCCCTGGATTGACTGATTGCCTGGCCTGGGATTTCAGCCTAATGCCTTGGGAGCATCTTAACCTGATCTGGGAGGAAAACCTGATCAAAAAAAGAAGTGGGTAGATATTTAAAATGTGCCATCTGCTTGTGGAGAAAGCCAGCTCTCCTTAGCAGTCAAGTAGGCCCACTCCGAGCCTTTGCTCAATGACTCAGAGAAGCACGATTCCCTCTCTGCTCCTCCCTTTCTCCAGGAGGGGCCCCTATCTGCACCAGGCCTTTCCCAGCTGCAGAGTCCTTCCCTCCTGCACCAGCTCAGCTGATATACTAATGGGAGTGTGGAACCACGCCTCCACCAACTCCCTGCACTGCTTCATGCCCACCCACGTAGGTGCCCGGGAATAGTGACTGCATGGATTGTGCTCCCCCATCCCCTGCACCTGGATCTACGGTCCAGAGAGACCCAGTGGCGGGTGGCATGTGTGTCTGCTGTCTTGGTGGGAGTACGATATTAAGTCACATCACACTTCCTAATTAAAGTAAATCCTGGTTACTGGCGTTTTGTTTCTAAGCTGGTAGAGCAATGCATAACAGACTTCAGCCTCTGGTAAACTTACCATTGCATTTGCTTATTAGCTTGTCTTTTTTGGTGGATTCTCTTAGCGCTTTGCTCTTAACGTTGGAAAGTCTATAATAGAAGCAACAAAAATAAAGGCAAGTGACGTGAGAGTCAGTGTAATTTTAAATGCTGAAGAACCTTCCCATTTGCAAGGGCTGATCTTCCTTCTGCACCCACATGGCCATGCAACCCCCTTAGGCAGCTCTGAACATTTCAGCCACCATGGCATTTGGAGATCTCATTCCCTGATGTGCACTCGCATGGCAGCTAGTCTGCTTAGCCTCTGTTTGCCAGACGCTGGGAATGGGTGACAGGGGATGGATCACCTGATGATACCTGTTCTGTTCATTCCCTCTGAAGCACCTGGCATTGGCCACTGTCGGAAGACAGGATACTGGGCTAGATGGACCTTTGGTCTGACCCAGTGTGGCCGTTCTTATGTACTCAGGCATCCAAATGACACTGATTGGGACTACATATTTAAGCCCCGATCCAGGAAAAGTGATCCACTTGGGCAGGCCTGTAAGACCAGGCAAAGGTCCAGAGGCTTCAAAATAATCCCTACACACAAATCACTTTACAGGGCAGGGGCCTTAGGCAGAAGTGCCCTTTAAAAAACGCTGCTGAACCTCTCCCATCACAAAGCAATACATTTTAGAGGCAACCTAAAGAGCCTTATCTTCCAAACCCTAAATTCCAGGCCTCACATTGCTGAACTTGGCTCCAAATTCATCAAAGCATTTAATCGTGAGCTTAAAATTAAGCACATGCTTAAGTCCCATTTACGTCAACTGAATTTAAATACATAGTTAAATATAGTCAACAAGGGAGTTTGTTGTGATGAAGCTGACTTTATTACTTGTATTATTGTAACGGCCAGTTGCCCCAGTCACTGTCCAGGGAGGGCCCCATTGTGCTAGGGGCTGTACAATCAGAACAAAAAATGATTGCTATGGTTGCTAATAACTTTTGGCTCCAATTCAGCAAAGCAGTTTAGTACGTGCTTAACTATTTTCCGATCTCTAATTCTATTAAATTCAGGTAAACACACTTTGCTCCCACGTGAGAACGGAGTCCCTAATTAAGTACAACGCTGTCATACCCAGCTTGGTTACTAACGAGACAAAATACTTGCTGCCTGTTTTCAAATATTAAAACACAAATTCCCCCTCCCCAACTTACGCTTTTTCAAAGACTTGTTTCTCTCTTTCAAGCTGCTTGGACAAAACCTCAATCTCCCCGAGCGCAAACTGCAGTTTCTCAGCTTCCTTGGCAAGCAGGGTTTTGGTCTTTGAGTGCTCTTCCTCTTCTTTCTGTAATACACACAGCGTCCCTATGTTCTCTGCCAGCCCCAGACCAAGCCAGAGTGTAAATCACAGACTTATAGAACTGTGGGGCTTGAGAGGTCAAGTCAAGCCCCCTGCGCGGAGGCAGGACCGAGTAAACCTAGGCCAGCCCTGACAGGTGTCTATCCAACCTGTTCTTAAAAACCTCCAATGAGGGGGATCCCTTGGAAGCCTGTTCCAGAGCTTAACTACCCTTGAGTTAACCCTTAACTACCCTTAAAGTGTTTCCTAATAACTAACCTAAATCTCCCTTGATGCAGATTAAGCCCATTACTTCTTGTCCTAACTTCAGTGGACATGGAGAACCATTGATCACTGTCCTCTTTCTAACAGCTCTTAGGATATTTGAAGACTATTATCAGGTCCCCCATCAAAATCTAACGTATGTTGATCATTTACAGTTCCAGAGACGTTTCACTTCAGAAGTTGCCAAAGCACTTTACGACCAGTCTAATCATTTTGCCCACTAATGAAAGGCAGCCATGGCTAGGATGGAAGGTGGTAGCTGATTAACAGTGCACAGCAAAATTACAAAGCAAGTTAGGACAGGATGTGTTAAAAAAAAAAAAATGACTATAGCCAGTTGAAACTGCAAGGGAGTTGAAGGAGGCAGAATGCAAATCCCTTCAATGGCCAGGCCACCGGCGCTAACACCCAAACTCTAAGGAAACGTGTCACTGGATCTTTAATGATCACAAGTGGACAAGTCCACCATTTTGTCTTCTCCAAAAGACAAAACCTTTGGCAGGACAGTGCCCCTGGCATCACTAAGGAATATTAATTCAATATCTACTCAGAGAGATGAGTGCCACTTACTGAATTATCCAGCCACACAATTCTTTAAATGTAAATAGTGAAAGATCTTGACTGGCCAATTTCATCCTTCTGCTTACAAGCTCTTAAGTAATCAGGGCGTTTATTAGTTACATCTTTCCTGGTGAACTTCAATCAAAGGATGGAAAATCCATTAATTACACAATATATGAGGGCTACCTCACTAGCTAAGGACCCGGGTGTCTCACTCCACTTGCTCCTACCATACACAACTTACCATTCAGGCTAAGAGGCTCTCAACACGCTAACAACTGAACATGTTTTTTCCATTGTTAGCTCAGTGATGGAGAGGATCTATCTGGCTCCCACTCATCCATGACATCTAAGCATGCACTCTGCTGTGATCTCCCAGTTACCCTTGGAAGAGGCCAACATGTCGCAGATTTTTTGGTATATTTGATACTTTGGAAGAGTGCATTTAGAATTGACTATTATTTTATACCTATTGGAATTGAAATTTTTTTTTAAAATGAAGTAAATGGATTTGTCATTTTAATCACCTTTAAGCAACATCCTAAGCTTCATCTTCAACCAGGCATCACATAACAGATCAACTGCTCACAGCTCCAAAGTAAACAGGGCTATTTTCTGTTCTGTTTTTCACAGGTTCTTATACGGCACTCCTCATGGTAGCATCTGAGCACTATCCAGTAGTAGTAATTCACAGCTCACATGTTTTGTTTGCTCTCTCATCCTTGCCCACTGAGAGAGTTTTTTCTTTTTTTAAAATATACCTGTTGCTATGTATTTATATTAAAGAAGGCAAGGTCAAAGAAATGAGCCTTGCACTTAGAATGGAAGGTGGTGAGGTTTGTGATAGTTCTTAGTTCTTGAGGGGAAGAAGGGGGGTCATTGACCAGCTCCCAAGCACTTCCACTGGCTGAACAGATGTGTCTCCTCTTCCCCCCCGCCCCCAATCCATGCTCCATGGGCCTCCTAGTACCTTTACCCTGTATAACCTCAGGAGCCACAAAAAGTTAAAATGTCAAACATCTAAGCAAGCTCCAGGGCACTGACCTGGTTCTTTAGACAGCTCACCACATACGGCTCAAGCAAGTACAGCACCACTGAAAACAAAATAGCTAGACACACAGATTTAAAAAGAGAGGAAAAGGGGTGGGGGTGGTAGAGAGAATACACACCCAGAGAAGACTAGTTAGTGGTACTAAGACAGTCTTTTTATTCTGTTTGTGCCACATGTAGCCCCATGGAATCTTAGTCCGCTGACAATTAATACTCCTTTCCATTAGCTTCACTCTCTTCAGTGTCTAATTAATGCAGTACTCAGTGATTTTTTTTTAGAACTGCTAAGCTGCATCAAGACTACCCTTGAGTCCAAATGCAGCTCTCCTATCTTTGAATAAACACTGCAAGGCTAATTTCAATCTGTTTGGCCTAGTTTCCAATAGAAATGGAAATCGTTACATTATTCATTGAGGCCTTCACTAGGATTGGAGCACCATGGTACCAGATGCTGTTCAAAATGTACGAATATGTAAGTCCCTACTCCCAAGAGGTTACTTACCTCCAACTTCTTCAAAACAGCCTCATAATCCTCCTTATGTACAAAATTCTCCTCCTGTATTGCTATCTGCAAAAGGAATTTGAAGTTTAATAAATCAGTTACATGCACAGATGGAGCTTCAACGTAGTATGGTAGACCTCCAAGAGTGACTAGTGATTTTGAGTGCCCAACTTCACACCCTTCAAAGAAGGCTGCCTTTCCAAGGGCAAATGCTCAGCATTTTCTGATCATCAGCCCTTTCTTAGGTGTCTCAACTTGGACACCCAAGGACAGACACACCCAATCGCTCATTTTTTTTAAAGGCCTGGCCATAAAATCCAAGTGTGGTACAATGACCCTGCTGCCAGCAGCTAGCAGGTCACTGGGGCAGAGGTGTCTCAAGAAGAATTTACTATTTTGAACACAAACAAAACTAGGGGAATGGTGCCTTGCATGCCCATGAAAACAGCACTGGCACATGCAACACAAACACACCTGCTCACAGGCAAATGCCAGAGAGCCAGGGAGGGGGGGGACCAATGAGCACATGCACCCAATTGCTCAGACCCCAATCCCCTGCATCTGGGGCAGCCCACAGCATAGCCCAGGGTAGGGTAACCAGATAGCAAGGGTGAAAAATCAGGACGGGAGTAGGGGGGGGGGTAATAAGAGTATTTATAAGAAAAAGCCCCAAATATTGGGACAATGGTCACCCTAGCCAGGGGGGTGGTAGGGCGCCCTAGTGCGGGGCCTCAGGAAGCCTCTGGGACAAAGAGCCACAAGCACCGGGTGAGGTGGCGGGGCCTCTACATGGCCCCACCCACCAACGCTCCAAGCCCCGCCCATAGGCCCCCGCCGGAGCGCTGCGCTGACGCCCGCACCCGGAGCCGCAGCCGCTCTATTAGCGCCTCCTGGGTCGCAACGAGGTCCCGCAGCTGCCGGAAGGCCAGAGCCTCGGTACCCGGCCGCCGCCCCCACTCCGGCTCCCCCGGCCCCGCCGCCATCTCCGCGCTCCCCCCGCCGTTGGAAATGGCCACCGCTTCCCCCGTGGCCAATCACAACCCAGCTCCCTCACCGCCCCCAGCAACGGGGACAGCGAGGCACCGCCCGCTGGCAACCGAGCGGGGGACACGCCCACTCCTTAACGGCCACTCAGGGGCATGTCTACACAGGCAGAAACAACAAGGAGTCTGGTGGCACCTTACACAGGCAGGAAAAACCCGTGGCTGCCCTGGCCGCTGATTCCGCCTAAAGGGCTGCTTAATTGCACTGTAGCCATTCGGGCTGGGGCTGGTGTTGGGGCTCTGCGAGGGGAGAGGGTCCCAGAGCTGGGGCTGCAGGCTGAGCCAGAACATCTACGCTGCAATTAAACAGCCCCTTGGCCAGAGTCAGGTGGCATGGGCCAGCCCGGAGTGTCTAATTGCAGTGTAGACATACACAGAGGGAAACACAAAGGGGGTGGGGAGCGGACAGGGAGAGGGAGAAGAGGAGTTTGAAGGGAGAACGGGAAGCTGAGCGGCCTGACCCATAACCCCAGGCGCTGGGCGGCCCCAGCCTTGATGTGGGACCTGGGCACTGGTGACTAAGACAGATGGGAAAGGGAAGTCTCTCTCTCCAGTGGAACAGCATCACTGGGCCTTTGGGAATTGGCTACTGGGGGAGAGGGCAGGGGCACAGCTTGGGGTAGCCTGGGCAAGGCGGCAAAAGGCCTGCAGGACAGGCTGGGTGAGGAGTGCCCAGGGCAGTAGGGAAGGGAGGCCATGATGAGCCAGAGAGGCCAGCACAGTGTCAGCTGCAGGGGCCTGCAAGCCAGAGGAGTAAACATTCCTGCTAGGCAGCCAGCTCGTGGGATCACTGACTTTGTAAGTAGGGGAAGCCTGGGCAGGAAGAGAGCAAGTCAACCCTAGGCCTGGTCTACACTAGGCGTTTATGTCGAAGTTAGCGCCGTTACATCGAATTAACCCTGCACCCGTCCACACCGCGAAGGTATTTAGTTCGACATAGAGGTCTCTTTAATTCGACTTCTGTACTCCTCCCCGACGAGGGGAGTAGCGCTAAATTCGACATGGCCATGTCGAATTAGGCTAGGTGTGGATGGAAATCGACGCTAATAGCTCCAGGAGCTATCCCACAGTGCACCACTCTGTTGACGCTCTGGACAGCAGTAAGAGCTCGGATGTTCTGAACTGCCACACAGGAAAAGCCCCGGGAAAATTTGAATTTGAATTCCTTTTCCTGTCTGGCCAGTTTGAATCTCATTTCCTGTCTGGACATCGTGGCGAGCTCAGCAGCACTGGCAACGATGCAGAGCTCTCCAGCACTGATGGCAGTGCAATCTCAGAATAGAAAGAGGGCCCCAGCATGGACTGATCGGGAAGTCTTGGATCTCATCGCTGTGTGGGGCGATGAGTCCGTGCTTTCCGAGCTGCGATCCAAAAGACGGAATGCAAAGATCTATGAGAAGATCTCTAAAGACATGGCAGAGAGAGGATACAGCCGGGATGTAACGCAGTGCCGCGTGAAAATCAAGGAGCTGAGGCAAGGCTACCAGAAGACCAAAGAGGCAAACGGACGCTCCGGATCCCATCCCCAGACATCCCGTTTCTACGAGGCACTGCATTCCATCCTCGGTGCGGCCGCCACCACTACCCCACCACTGACTGTGGACTCTGAGGATGGGATAGTGTCCACGGCCGGATCCTCGGACATGTTAGCGGACGGGGAAGATGAGGAAGGAGATGAGGAGGACGAGGCAGTCGACAGCGCTCACAACGCTGATTTCCCCGACAGCCAGGATCTCTTCATCACCCTTACAGAGATCCCCTACCAACCCTCCCCAGCCGTTACCCCGGACACAGAATCTGGTGAAGGATCATCCAGTAAGTGTTGTAAACATCTAAACATTTATTTGTAACAGAACATGATTATTAACAATTTAAAAAATGGGTTTCTCATGATTAGTTTGATTAACTTAACGGTTCAGTCATGGGCAGTGCAACTATTTGAAAAAAATCTAGCAATGTCCGGTTTTGCATGATTGTCCTGCCCAAGCCGCTCTACTGTTTAGTCCCTGCTACTGCAGCTACAGTAAGATGTGGTCTATATGTCCGGGGATGGAGCAGAAATCCTCCTGGGACATCTCAAGGAAGCTCTCCTGCAGGTAATTTGAAATCCGCTGCATTAGGTTCTTGGGGAGAGCGGCCTTATTGGGTCCTCCGTAGTAGGACACGTTGCCGCGCCACGAGACTAGCAAGTACTCCGGAATCATTGCTTGGCACAGCATGGCGGCATACGGCCCTGGTCTTTGAAGGCTTTCCCGGAGCATTCTCTGTCTGTCGCTCTCAGAGATCCTCATGAGGGTGATGTCGCTCATGATGACCTGCTTTGAATGAGGTAGGGGAATGTTAGTGTTGGGACTGCTTTACCGTTCCTTTACAGAACTGTAACCGCTGGTTTGCAGCCACGCGGTGGAGGCGGGAGAGGGTCAGCCGAAAGGGATCGTTCCCGGGGACAGCCGCGAGGGTGTGGGACAGGAGCAGACTTCCTGCTTGCCGGATTGCTGGCAGCAGGGACCGACATTGATTTCAATGTGAAATGAGGCCATTGCTAATATTAAAGTTTTAAGCTGCCACGAATCTACGGCTTACCATGTCTGCGTGCAAGAGCAATTCCGTTGTCCTGACAGGGTTCTCAAAAGTGCTCTGCAAAACCCCAGACACTGAATGCGAAGGCCGAGAATTCGACCTTGTGCTGAGTGCGCATGTGATAGGTGCTGTGCATGGTCCTGTTCACAGAGAAAGACTATGTTTTTTGTTCACAACTACATTTATCTTTCTGAGGAATTCACTCCCTTTTTCCCATTCCCACAGCCCCATCTGCGACTGTCTCACAACCTAGCCTGTCATCACACTCCCAGAGGCTAGGGAGGATTAGGCATAAGAAGAAGAGGACACGGGAGGACATGTTCTCAGAGCTTATAGCCTGCTCCCGAGCCCAGGCAGCACAGCAGACCCAGTGGCGGGAGAACTTGTCCCAAATGCACCAAGCCAACATGGATCGGGAGGAGAGGTGGCGTCAGGAAGACCAGCAGGCGACTCAAACCCTGCTTGGACTACTGAGGGAGCAAACGGACACGCTCCGGCGCCTTGTGGATGTTCTGCAGGAACGGAGGCAGGAGGACAGAGCCCCGCTGCAGTCCATCTCTAACCGCCCTCCCCCGCCACCAAGTCCCATACTCCCTTCACCCAAAGTGCACAGAAGGAGAGGCGGCAGAGTCCCTGCTAACTCTCACTCCACCCCTGCAGAGAGCTCGAGCAGCAGAAGGCTCTCATTCCCCAAAGTTTGACAAGTTCTTTCCTTCCCGCCTGACACAAGCCCCCGTCCAAGTTTCACTTCCCAGTCCCATGTGTAGTTGATAATAAAAAATATGTTTCTGTTAACTACTGTTTCCATCATGTTCTTTTGGAGGGGGGGGGGAAAAGGGGGTTGGTAATTGGACAGGACAGTCACCTTTGGCAGGGTACATAGTTGGGGGCAGGCACAGCAGCAGGGCACATACATAGTGCAGTGATGCAGTGACTACTTACCCTGGTTAGTCTGGGAGGTTCTTTTCATGTTATGTGGTGGGGGGTGGGTTGCTCTGTGACTTTGTGTCAGGGGAGGGCAGTTAGAGATCTTAAGCGGCGGTCCTTAGGCAGGATCACAGAGCCACACAGCAGGGGATCTGTAACCGTCCCCCCCCTGCCACAAACTCACATAGACCCCCCATACACACAGTCCGTATCAGGAGGGGTGACAGGCTCCGTTGAAAGAACCATCCCACCGCAGCGGAGCCTGTCAGTCCTTGAGTTTAGAAGCTGCATTCGCGCGACTACACTACACCCGCTCCGCACCACAGTCTGCGTCCCAGTTTTAAAAAATTCCCGCGAAAACAGTATTAAAGAAAACGGTGTGCTTTAACAAAGTAGAACTATTTTTATTTTGAAACGTGTGTTGGAAGTGGGGTGAAGGCTTCTCTGTACACAAAATTAGAAAGTCACAGGTTACCCTGCTCACTCAGGAACTTTGCTTTCAAAGCCTCCCGGATGCACAGCGCTTCCCGCTGGTCTCTTCTAATCGCCCGGCTGTCTGGCTGTGAGTAATCAGCAGCCAGGCTAATTTCCTCAACCTCCCACCCCGCCATAAAGGTCTCCCCCTTGCTCTCACAGAGATTGTGGAGCACACAGCAAGCTGCTATAACAATGGGGATATTGGTTTCGCTGAGATCACAGCGAGTCAGCAAGCTTCTCCATCTCCCCTTGAGACGTCCAAAAGCACACTCCACCACCATTCTGCACTTGCTCAGCCGGTAGTTGAAGAGTTCTTTTTCAGTGTCCAGGGCACCTGTATAGGGCTTCATGAGCCAGGGCATTAGCGGGTAGGCTGGGTCCCCGAGGATCACTATAGGCATCTCCACATCCCCAACAGTTATTTTGTGGTCCGGGAAGTAAATACCTTGCTGCAGCCGTCTAAACAGACCAGAGTTCCTGAAAACACGAGCATCATGAACCTTGCCCGGCCATCCGACATTGATGTTGGTAAAACGTCCCCTGTGGTCCACCAGTGCTTGCAGCACCATGGAAAAGTAGCCCTTTCTGTTAATGTACTGGCTGGCCTGGTGGTCCGGTGCCAGGATAGGGATGTGAGTTCCATCTATGGCCCCACCGCAGTTTGGGAATCCCATCGCTGCGAAGCCATCTATGATCGCCTCCAAGTTTCCCAGGGTCACTACCTTTGGTAGCAGTACATCAACGATTGCCTTGGCTACTTGCATCACAACAACCCCCACGGTAGATTTGCCCACCCCAAACTGGCTCGCGACTGACCGGTAGCTGTCAGGCGTTGCAAGCTTCCAGAGGGCTATGGCCACTCGCTTCTGGACAGTCAGGGCTGCTCGCATCCGGGTGTCATTGCGCTTCAGGGCAGGGGACAGCAACTCACAAAGTTCAAGGAAAGTTCCCTTCCACATGCGGAAGTTTCGCAGCCACTGTGATTCATCCCAGACCTGCAGCACTATGCGGTCCCACCACTCAGTGCTTGTTTCCCGTGCCCAGAATCGCCGTTTCACAGCATCAACATGACCCATTGCCACCGTGATGTCCTCGGCGCTGGGTCCCCTGCTTTCTGAGAGGTCTGTGCTACTCTCAGACTTCAGGCCATCACCGCGTTGACGTAGCCTCCTCGCCTGACTTTTCTGCATCTGCCTCAGGGCAACCTGTATGATAAGCTGCGAGGCGTTGAGAGCGGCCACAACTGCAGCGATGGTTGCAGCGGGCTCCATGCTCACAGTGCTGTGGCGTCCGCGCTGTCAATGACTGGAAAAGTGCGCGAAATGATTTCCCGCCGGCGCTTTCAGGGAGGGAGGGAGGGCGGGAGTGATGGACGGATGACGACAGTTACCCAAAAGCACCCTGGCCCCTTTTTTTTTTTACCCAGAAGGCATTTGCGGCTCCACCCAGAATTCCAATGGGCGGCGGGGACTCCGGGAACTGTGGGATAGCTGCCCTCAGTGCACCGCTTCCAATGTCGACGCTTTCCCCGTTAGTGTGGACTCACAAAGTCGAATTACTGTCCTTAGTGTGGACACACACGTTCGACTTTGCAATATCGATTCCAAATATTCGATTTAAGTAAAATCGAACTACTCTCGTAGTGTAGACAAGGCCCTAGACATGTTGGGCCTAAAACCCATTTACACCTGTCAGTCCATTCTATGCAGATACACCTTCCTTACACCTGTGTAAAGCAAAAGGAACATCAGACTCATGGAGCTGACACTGGAGACATCAGACAGGTTTAGATGTAGAACTGAATGGAGGATAAAAGGTTATCTGCCTAGATTATAAACTCTTTGGGGCAGGGATCATCATGTCTGGGTTTGTACAGCACCTAGCACAATAGGGTTCTGGTCTGTGACTAGGGCTCAGAGGTGCTACAGCAACACAAATAATAATTAATGCCAATACCTAAAGGTAGTGGGAAAGGTGCTTCTCTCCTGGCTGTCACACAAAATTACCAGTCTACCAAAAGCACAGCGATAGCTCTGGCTTTGTTAATGGAAGTGTTGGGTTTTGTTTCTGATGATGGTTAAAGGCACTGTGGCCATAGGAAAGCACCTTCAAAAAGGTGGATCTTACATTTCACCTAAACAGGCAGTTTTGGGCTTAGTAAACCATGGGAAAATTGTTAAAATGTCATAGACAAGGCCCCTCCCTGTGGTTTCTTCTTACAATAGGCAGGGCTCTGCTGCTAATAATATTGTGGTCTGAGACCTGGTCAAATAGTAGCCATTGCTGTATAGATGACAGCTGAAACCATAGCAAGAGATGAGATCATATGCAGGGGCTTTATCTATACAAGACTTGAGCAATTCTCCCACTGCTGGTGCAGAATCAGCACTAGCACTGACTGGGTCAGGTGTTCTAACTACTGGTCTGAGCAGGAAATATAGGAGAGGAGCTAGGGAACACTGGTGTAACTCTGGAAAGATATGTTAAAGGAGCAGTTAGAAAGCAATGAGAATCTTACAGCAATAAGGTGACACAAAAGAATGTAGGTTTCATCTTCTAAATAGTTGTCACTCTGCTTAAAGCATGTTTCCCTCCTATGTTTCTCCAAAACTCCAGCCCCTCCCACCCAGCTGCATTAATAGCACTGATTCTGTTAAGGAAATGAAGTTATATGGTGTCTGTTTCTACTGAGAATCATTCTCGTTTTTTCAGTAGTGACCCACTGGGAATGAGTCCAAGTTCTATGCAAAATGCAGTTGCACTGGCATTGATTTACTGGTGTTAAATATATTTTTGATCTGTAGCTGGGCTGTACACAATGGATAACCTCTGTCAACTGCTGATTAACAGGACTATTAAAAGCAAATGGTTTACATTTACGACCTTTGATGCCAAAGCACTATACAATGAAGTATTGGGGTACAGATCAGGAGCCAGACAGGACATTTCACATAACAGGGAGTAGGCAATTTTGCTAAGGAGCGTGGTGCAGTTAGCTACTTTGATCATGTGTGATAGGAGAGAGAGCAAGTAGGAATTCAGTTAAAAAGGTACCTTCTGAAAGCTTCCCCTACATAGTAAACTTTAAGATACTCAATTTATCAATATTGGAAGGCTTAAGGGACAAGTCAGTCCTTTGGAATTTAAGCATCTGGCTGTATGGGGGTTTAGGAACTTCCTCATGTGAGGCTTGTTTCTGGCTGATGTACTTGAGTCTGCTAATGTTAACAGTTACTGTGTGAGTGTGATAGTTAACTGTGAAATATTTCTCAAAGATTTTGGAAGAGGGAACAGATCAAATATCTTTATAGAAAGGCTAGATTGCTCCTTGGAATATTTTCCTAGCTGCAGCGGGCTAACTCATCATTAGAGCTGTTCAGAAAATTTCCAACAAACCAAATGCTGATTCGTTGCAGTGAAATGTTTTGCTGAATCTATTAAATATTCACAAAAACTTTTGCCTCAACGCAGGCAGGTTTTTACTGGACACGTGCCAGCATTGTAGGGTTCACAGCTTTGGCAGGGAGGCCACCAGTCCCCGGAATCCTGGCAGGCATCCCATGCCACACAAGGGAAGGTGCCAACCCTAGGATCCTGGGCTGGAGGCAGGGCTCTGGGAGGTAGCAGCCTGGGAAGCCTGGCTGGAGATGTCTCTGGGATGCTAGGATCCAGGTCTGGGAGCCTGCTAATCCCTTCAGAGCCCCAGCCAGAACTGGGAGCCTAACAGCCCCAAGAGGCCAAGCTCCAGCTGGGGTTCCCAGCAGTGCTGCAGAGCTGTTAAGTGACATTGACAGGAATGTTTCTGTTGCATTTAATTTGAGGACCATTTCATTTATGAAACAACATTTTCAGGGATGTGTGATTCATCAAGAAATTTAAGTACATTTGCTTTAATTCTACATTAGAACGAAAGCAATTCGTAAATACTGGAATCCCTGCGTTTTGCCCATCTCCACTCATTAGATAAAATTACCGCATCATGATCACCAAGATTTCCATGGCTTGAGAGGAGTAACTGTTAACTGGGCCTCTCGCGTGCTCTGCTAGTTGGTGGTTTTAAAGCAGTACACAGGCTGTTACAAGTCACTCCGATTTGCCACGGTATGGTGGATTTGTTTTTTAGTTTGACTGCAGAAGTTGGGAGGGCATTTTCCACCCTAATATCATATTAAGGTGACTTTGGCTTTTAACTTCATGTTGGTGGAACTTTTTTTGAAAAAGATACACTATCTATTTAGATATGAAACCAGCTTCTATGATTCCACTGGAAAAACTTACCAAGGGTTATGGTGGATTCTCTATCGCTGGCAATTTTTAAATCAAGAGTGGATTGAATATTTTTCTAAAGATTCGCTCTAGGAATTACTTTGGGGAAGTTCTATGGTTTGTGCTACTTAGGAGGTCAGATTAGATTATCACAATGGTCCTTCTGGTCAGGGCCGGCTTTAGGCCGATTCAACCAATTCCCCTGAATCGGGCCCCGCCCTTAAGAGGGCCCCGTGCCCAAGCCCTGGTACAGTGTACCAGCAAGAGCCAGTGCGCCATACCGGGGTGGCCCAGCTTCCCCAGGGGGCAATTTAAAGGGCCTGGGGCTCCCAGCAGGGGCTGGAGCCCCAGGCCCTTTAAATTGCCACCAGAGCCCCACTGTTGGAGCCATGGAGTAGAGCTGCGGGGCTCTGGGGGCTATTTAAAAAGTCCGGGGCTTCCATTGCTTTTACTGCCCGGCCCTTTAAATAGCCGCTGGACCCCCGCCGCTTCCCCAGAGCTCCCACGGCTATTTAAAGGGCCGGGGAGGTAGAAGCAGGGGAGCCCCGGGCCCTTTAAACAGTCCCCAGAGCCCGGGGTAGCGGGGTCTCCGGGGCTATTTAAAGGGCCGGGGCTCCAGCTGCCTCTGCCGCCCCGGTCTTTTAAATAGCTGCCGGAGCCCTGCTGCTTCCCCAGGGCTCCGGTGGCTATTTACAGGGCCAGGGCGGTGGAAGCTGGGGAGCCCCAGGCCGTTTAAATAGCCCCCTGAGCCCCGGGCGGCTGCTGCTGCTGCTACTACCCCGGTGGGGGAGGGGGGAGGAGGAGGGTGCACTTACCATAAAGGGTGGGCTGTACCCCCTGTATCCACCTCCTGCCCGCAGCCAGCCCCGCCCCCCCTGCCCTGCCCGCAGCCAGCCCGCCCATCTCCAGCCAGCCCCACACCCAGCCCCTGTCTCCAGCCAGCCCATCTCTAGCCAGCTCCGCACCTCCTGCCCTGCCCGCAGCCAGCCCCGCTCCCCCTGCCCTGCCCGCAGCCAGCCCTGCACCCCCTGCCCTGCCCGCAGCCAGCCTGTCTCCAATCAGCCCTGCCCCTCCTGCACCAGCCCCGTACCCCCTGTCCTTCCTGCACCAGCCCCACCTGCCCGCACCAGCCCTGCCCCCCCGCCGCCTGCAGCCAGCCCTGCACCCCCTGCCCTGTCTCCAGCCAACCCCTGCCGCACCCCCCTGCGGCCCTGCCCGAAGCCAACCAGTCCCACACACACCTCTGCCCGCATCAGCCCCGTACCCCCTGCCCTGCATGCAGTAAGCCCCTGCCGCACCCTCCTACCTGAAGCCAGCCAGTCCTGCACTCCTCTGTCTCCAGCCCTGCCAACCCATGCCGCACCCTCCTGCGGCCCTGCCTGAAGCCAGCCAGCCCACCCCACACCCCCGTCTCCAGCCAGCCCCGCACCCCTTGCCCTGCCTGCAGCCAGACCCTGCCTCCAGCCAGCTCCATGTCCACTGGTGCCCTGCAGTTCCCAGGGCAGAAACCCTGCACACCTGCTTCAATGAGGGGGGCAGGGAGCAGCTGGGACCCACACATGTGCACACACCCCCCCAGGGAGTGGCGGGGACCCACACATGTGAAACGGAGCTTATTTCTAGTTCAGGCCCATCTTTTTAAAAAAGAACTTTAGGTAGGGTTAACATACATCCGTATTTTCCCAGACATGTCAGGCTTTTTGGTTCTTAAATCGCTGTCCGGGAGGAATTTTTTAAATTCCTGGGAAAATACAGACATATGGTAACCCTATTGGTACAAAAAATACACACTGTGGCACATCCCTTAAATCAGAACTTTTTATAGGGAACCAGTTGCTAAGAAATGAAAGGCTTTTTTTTTTTTACATGATTTTTTTTTTTTTTTAAGTCATCGCTGCCGGGGCCCTGCCGAAAATGTTCGAATTGGGCCCCGCACTTTCTAAAGCCAGCCCTGCTTCTGGTGTTGGAATCTATGAATCTATGAATCTATGAAAGTACAGATAGCCTTGGCTGCAGCTAAGCAGTACAATGGGTTCGGCTGTTGCTGCACCTCACAAACTCCTGTGAGGCATAGGGATAGGGGGCAGAAACACATTAAGCACTTATTTGGTTGTTTGCTACCCAGATCTGGTTTTAGGCTTGGCCTTAGCACCTCTTTTTCAGGCCTGACTCTGGCACAGACATAACCGATGGCATGATAGCTTCACCTGCTACTTCCTATTGATAACTTTTGATGGCACTAGCTTTAGATGTAGCCTTGTTAAATCTTATATCCCAAAAGAGTGCTTCAGGGAGCACAGTAATAGCTCGGATCAACATTCTGAAATGAACAGCGTGGCTCCATTACATTTAATACAAAAACTTTATCTTCTGATTAAGAGTACACAAGTCAAAACAAACTAAGGTCTCAAGAACTGAGCTGATTATTCAGACCCACCAATCAAGACAGAACTGATTTTTCAAGAATTCTTACTGTAGTAAGGACAGAACAGCTTATTTTCTAATCATCTAGTGTAACAATACGGAGAGGAAATATACACAAATATACAACTTATATAAATTAGAACTGTACAGTCAAGGTTCAATGGACTGATACACTATTACAGTATGGCCAATATGGATTTACTTAAGGTAAATGGAATATACATTCAGAAAATAAATACTTTAACATCTCCTACTGAAATAAGTTAAATAAATATGAATACTAAGGTTGCACTTTCCATTAAACAAAAGTTTGAAACCAACAAAATAAATGTTGCACCTTTTGATGTGTCATGCCTGCTTAGGTAAGAAATAATTTATAATAATATCACCAGGAAATGGAAATCTTTAATTTACACTACCAGCTGTATTTACCCACAAAGTGAACATCTCTTTAGTTGGACAAATACTGAAGAAAATACATAGTTAACCCTGACTATAAATCTGTATGTTCTAACATTACTGCACTTTGCAACAGAGCAAAGTGCAAAACTGTTTCTAGTATCAATTAACTGGTTATCGTGGGCTGCTCCTATCAAAATCCAGTGCATCAGAGAAGATCACACAATAGAGCCATGTTTCCAAAGCATACGGCCAAATTCTCCCTTTGGATACAGATATACATCTGTCATTGGCTTAAATGATATTTGTGTGAGTACATCTAAGGATAGAGTTTGTACCTTATGTTGTCTCAGGGGCTGGCAAGAAGAAGAGAGATTGGGAATTTCAAGTGGACCATAGATAGGAAGACAGCGTTAATGGCTTGGTCTGAAAAGGTAATCTAGTATCTCCAAGGACAGCCTTCAAAAACTGCTTTGCTTTCTCTGTGTGGAGGAAAACAGGCTTTTCAAGTGGCAATGCTGCCCTGCCTTGTCCCCCCACCCCCAGGCTGCTTAAGAAGCCAAGAGTGTTCCATCTTCACAAGTAACTGATGAACCACTGCTTCAGGGTTATGGCCACCAGTGGGACAGTAATTCATTTTATATTAGAAGTCTTTGTGGAAACTATTGCACATTGTCAATTTCACATGATAAAGCCCAAAACTCCACAACCACGTCTCTTTTCATATTCAGTATCTTTTTACCCACAGTATGTACATAAATTAGAATGTGAAATCCTTCATTTCTAAAAATATAATCATATTCACAAACCTTTTGGAATTCTCAAACAAACAGCCCGGAGGGCTTACAAAGCTTCAAGCACCTTCTTAAAAGTAATAAATGTCCTTACACAGCTCATATTTATATCATGGCAGGAAATATTAGAAGCCTAAATCAAAATGAACACGCCCTACTTGCTGCTCAGAAACACACTCTAATTTAAAGACCAGGAAATAGAAGTTGATCACAATTTGGTAAATGCCTTCTGGTTAAATATTTGACTAGATTTGATCTATTTTATCTATTTTCTAGCAAAAGCAGAAGTAGTGACAAACATTAGCACAAGACATTTTATGTTGCTAATTGTTTTTACTCACATACTCTAGAATACTGGCACTGAAGTAGTCAGAGAAGGATTTTAATCTCCGATATGATGCCATGATTCTGAATACAGAACATCTTACTGTTTTTTAAAACATCTCTTTACTTTTCAGTCTTGTTTTCCACTTAATCATGGTCTCTTTTTAGTCCCACAGAAATCTCCTAATCTGCTTCTTGTAGATCATGTCCTGCCTCTATAAAACACTTTAAGATTGTTGGATGAAAGGTGCTATATAGTGTAAATACAAAATATCAGGTATTCAAGTTATATACAGTACATGTTATGTGTCTAACCAGATTATAGCATTCAGTTTTCCTACCACATTTTTGATAGTACTGGGAGCATAAATTAGAAATAACTGAAGGATACTAAACTCAGTGTAAACACTGACCTGCTATTCACATAAAATCTATTGTGGTTTATATCAAATTACATATACAATGCTATATTAAAAAATTTGTATAAACAAAGTCAAGTACAGCACTCAGATTAGGAAACAGCAGAATTAAGGTCACCTGTGAAATGTTAATTTGGCACCCTTGTGAGCGTGCACAATGATACAATCTTTAATTATACGATGACATACTATTTTTTCCCCCTGCAGGATCTCTGCCTCATTTAGAGCACAGGATGGATGTTGCTTGCTGAATAAGCAGCTACTCAGTATTTTGTTTTATCCTCATTGAGCAGTCTGTGACGTCCATCCTTATTTATACTGCACGCCATCCAAGCCCTGCACCAAATACAGATTTAATTTCTTTGTGGGTTTTCTATCACTATAGTATTTGAGTGCTTCACAACCATTAATCTATGTATCTTCACAACACCCTTAGAGAAAAGGGGGTATTATTCCCATTTCACATATTGGGGGCTGAGGCAGAGAGATTCCTATCAAAAGTATCCAAAGTGCCTGTGGTCTGATTTTTCAGAAAACTTCGTATTTTATATCACTTTATATGTTCAAAACACAGACTTCACCTACAGTTGTGAGTGCTCAGCACTTCTGCAACTCAGTCCCCAGGTGTCTCAAATCAGGCTCTGACAAACTAGTGGCCACCTGTGAAAAAAGTTTGGCTTAAGTGACTTGCCCAGCACCACACAGAAACTCTACGGCAGAGGCAGGAACAGAATCCAACTTTTCAAGTGCGGAATTCAGTTGCCTTAGCCATCAAACTATCCTTTCTCTTACTGCAATCCCATTTCATTCCCTACACACCTTCCAATTTCTACAATAAATGGTCCTACAGACAACTGTCTCTATGCAACCCGGATTCATTTTTCCTCAGCAATGTGCATCCTGTACATTGAATGAGGCAGGGGTCCCGTGGAAAAAAAATAGTATGTGATCATGTAATTATAGACTGCATCATAATACATATACACAAGGAATGCATTGACACTGCATGGGCAACCTTAATTCTGCCATTTCTTAACTTTGGAGCCCATGACTTTGCAACCTTAACATTATTCTAAGGTAGTATTTTGTATGTGATCTAGATTTAAAAAAAAAAAAAAAGCAAACTGTGGCTACCTGCACTACCTATAGTGAGGTTTAAAAGTGGGTGGAGTATTGGATTAATTCTAGTGGAGAGGGGTCAATACATTACAAGAGTCACTATTGTCACTAGATCTGGGCTGAAGATGGAGAAGCCTGCATTACCACTACATGTAATGTACCTGGTTTGTGGAAAAAGACAATTTCATCCTCTAAAAGAGTCCGTTCAACAAATTTGTAGACGGAGAGTCCCGTTAAGGGGGTAGGCATAGGTGGTTTAAAACCCACCTTTGGACAGCCTTGATCCTTCTGCAGCTGCATGCAGGCCGGTCTCTTTGTACTGTTAGAACAGCTCAAAGGATGCTCTAATGTACACCAGGCTGAAATAGTTACAAGGGGCCAAAATGCAACTGAGGATTGACATGTTGCAGAAGCATCTGGGCCATGCCCTCTTTTCCCTGCTACACTGGCAGCAGGGTGGTCATGTGGCATAAGAGCCTCTACATCAGATCTAGTCCACTGAAAGATCAGCCTTACAGTTCCTAGGCCAGTTAAACTAGATTATAATGGTAATGCAGCACACAGTAGCTGCCCTGCACTAGAGTAACCCACCCAGTAACTTGATTATTTGTAAAAACATTTTGTTCTCTGCTGCTTATGAGTACATCTCTTCCTCTGCCCCTTCCATTAAGTGTCAGATTTTATAAAAGAGGATTATAAAACAGGAGAGTAATAAATTAGTATTACAAAGAAAAAAAATCCAATCTTTAGAGTGAAACATGCAGGACAATTGCACACCAAAGCAAGAATGTGTTAAATAAGAACTGTATCAAAAAACTACATGCAGAATCTCTGTTGGAGCAAGAAGACAGAGAAGGCTTGGAGATAAAATCAAACTAGACAATAAGCTTAAAAAATCAAAATACAGTGCCACTGAATAGAATACATGAGAATAATTCATCTGCAGTCTCTTCTCCAGTGGCTTGGCAGTCATAAGAATCCACCTAAGATTTCTTTCCTACTGTAAATTTAACGAATTATCACCTCTTGTAAGTTTCTGATTACAATGAAACTCTCGAAGTTTGAGCTGGTTTTCTTAGTTAGCTGTGGGAAAGCTTCTCCCACTCATTGCAAAAGAGATGGGATAGACCTTTGCTTAATTAAGTCCACTGGCATCCTTCAAATTTAGCTAAAGAATAGCTGTAAATTTCACAATGAATGTTATCATTGCAAGTTTTCCATGTGAGAGAAAAGGATAAATGGGTGAATTCAAATGAGATATTGTGGCAAGAGCAGGGACTCCAGGAATGCATCCCACGTGCACAGCAATGAATGTTAGCAACTGAGATGCTATTGCAGGAACAAACAATTTCCAAGTTCCTACTTGCAATCTGGGTTAATTATATCATTAATTATAAAAGAATAGTACAGGTTTGGATCTAAATTCAGCAAAGCACTTAACACATGCTTAATTTTAAGCACATGCTTAAATCTCATTGACTTCAATGAGACCTAAGTACATGCTTAGGTACTTAGCTGAATCAAGGCCTTGATGAATACCTGAGCTAAGCACTGGGAAGTAGAATGGAGCAGGGAGTATGCCCCCTAATTTTTTTTTCCACAAGCCATTTTGGATGCAACAACATCAGCTTCAGATGAATATGGGAATGCCAGCATATAACTGAAAACTACATCACCTGAATGACTGAGTGTGGTCTATGTCCAAATAAAATACAGAGTGTATGGGATATTATGTATACTTTTCCGGCAAGCAAAGTTGCTTGGGTGGCAGAAAAACTATATCAAATGAAGACTTGTGCCACACTAAGCTACATTTTAGGGAGTTAATTTACACTGAATACCATTGGTCCTTGAAACCAAACAGAATATACAGTATATTAGAGCAAATACTGTGTCTATGGCTCAGGGTTGCCCAATTTGGTGAAAATTACAAAGTTACCAATTATTAAGATTTTTCATTAGGCTCTTTTTCTTTTCTTTTTTTAATAAATACAAAGGAAAATAGAAACAAGTTAAAACAGCAATAAATAACCCAGCATTTGTCTGGCCTACTCAGCCCCCCTTGTGTAGTCCAATAAGATTGGAGAGCTTTTCACAGTGCTCAAGTTTCAGTGACTCTGCTTTCTGTTTTAATCGCTCATCTCTGTATAATCTGGCCAAATTCGACAAGTCGGATTCTGAAAGATGAAAAAGATAACATTAGAACAATGCTACTGAGCCTGATGTGTATAATCGTTTTTAAATGCTTCATTTTCCTCAATACATTTTTATAAGATTAATAAAATCTTTAAGGAGACACTGTCAGCCCAAATTGGGCTAGGCATTTAGGAAAGTAAAAACAAATATTTCCATCATTATTTCAAATTTTAACCGTATGAAATAAACCGTCTCCTGCAGTGTTTGGATTATCCAAACACTGCAGCCTTGTGCTAGTGCATGAGAACCAGAAAATGAAACCGGTTGTCTATTTTCATTGTCCACAAAGAAAAATACAAAATGTAAACAAAGAGCAGAGTGCAGTGGTGCACAAACTGTGGTGCGTGCACCTCTTGGGGGGTACGGAGGAACCTTTGGGGGGGCAGGGAAATGATCAAGGGAGCAACTAAATTGTTAAAATCCTTTGAGTTTACTGAAAAATTATTTTTAGTCTTTCTGATTTGCTCACTAATATAATTTTCTCCTTAAGGAAATTACCAATTGAAAACAGTTAAATATACCTATGGAGAATGACAGACATGGATTTCTGAACAGGTCAGAAAAGTTTCCTTATGCACAAGCTACCTGATGACATTCAATTTGTTTGGTTTTAGAGTAGCAGCCTTGTTAGTCTGTATCTGCAAAAAGAACAGGAGTCCTTGTGGCACCTTAGAGACTAACAAATTTATTAGAGCATAAGCTTTCGTGGACTACAGCCCGCTGCTTCACCACTCTGAACTTTAGGGTACAAATGTGGGGGCCTGCATGAAAACTTCTAAGCTTAACTACCAGCTTAGATCTGGTCTGCTGCCACCATCCCAAAGCTAATTCCCTTCCCTGGGTAGCCCTCAGAGACCTTCACTAATTCTTTGGTGAATACAGATCCAAACCCCTTGGATCTTAAAACAAGGAGAAATTAACCATCCCTCTCCTTTCTCCCACCAACTTGTTTGAAGAACTTTACACAGCTGTCAGATCACACAGCCAACAGGCTAATTCAGTATAGAAAGAACCTCACAATGGGACAAATCTTGTAGTCACTACTCTGTCCCACTGCAAATCTATGGGAGTTTTGATTGAGTAGTGACTATAGGGCCTTGGCTACACGTGCGAGTTACAGTGCTGTAAAGGCTCCCCCAGCGCTGTAACTCACTCCCCGTCCACACTGGCAAGGCATTTGCCGCGCTGTATCTCCGTGGTTGCAGCGCTGCATGTACTCCACCTCTCCGAGAGGAATAGTGAGTATTGTGCTGCCGCTGCAGCGCTGCGGCGCCAGTTTGGCCGCCCCATGCGCTGTAAATGGCCTCCAGAATTATTCGGCAGTATCCCACAATGCCTGTTCTAGCCATTCTGGTCATCAGTTCAAACTCTACTGCCCTGGCCTCAGGTAACCAACCATGTGACCCATCCTTTACATTCCCTGGGAATTTTAAAAATCCCCTTCCTGTTTGCTCAGCCTGGTGTGGTGTGGAGTGCTATTAGCGAATCTTTCCAGGTGACCATGCCTCCACACGCAAGCGAGCCCCAGCATGGAGCAATGGCGAGTTGCTGGACCTCATCAGTGTTTGGGGGGAGGAAGCTGTACAGTCCCAGCTGCGCTCCAGCCGTAGGAATTACGATACCTTCGGGAAGGTATCAAGGGACATGATGGAAAGGGGCCATGACTGGGACGCCCTGCAGTGCAGGATTAAAGTGAAGGAGCTGCGGAGTGCCTACCGCAAAGCCCGCGACACAAACGGCTACTCGGGTGCTCCCCTCGCGACCTGCCGATTCTACAAAGAGCTGGATGCGATACTTGGGGTTAACCCCACCTCCATTCCGAGCACCATCATGGACACTTCAGAGCCGGTGTGGGTGGGGGAGGAGGAGGAGGAGGAAAATGGGAGTGATGGTGGTGGGCTGGATGAAGACACCCCGGAATCCCTGGAGCCATGCAGCCAGGAGCTCTTCTCGAGCCAGGAGGAAGGTAGACAGTCGCAGCGGCCGGTACTTGGTGGAGGACAAACAGAAGAGCAGGTTCCCGGTAAGCAGGGTTTTTTTTTGGGAAGGAATTTTTTCGGTGCGGGCTCTTTGGGAGAGGAGGGTTAGGCATGCATGCCTAGATGCGGAATAGTGCATTGATGTGGTTTATCACATCGCGGTAATCGGCCTCGGTAATCTCCTGGAATGTCTCATCTAGAACGTGTGCAATGCGCTTGCGCAGGTTTATCGGGAGAGCCACCGTGGTTCTTGTCCCAGCCAGGCTAACGTGTCCGCGCCACTGTGCTGCGAGGGGCGGGGGCCCATTGCTGCACACAGGCAAGCTGCATATGGGCCAGGGTGGAAGCCGCATTGCAGAAGAAGACCCTCCCTTGCTTCCCAGGTCACCCTCAGCAGTGAGATATCGTCCAGGATGAACTCCTGTGGAAAATGTTGGAACAGAGTTCAGTGTAGGTGCCCCCTGAAGCTGTTGGCTCTCCCCAAGGCACAGAAACCCACAGGACAGTGCAGCCCTGAAACAATCAGTCCCCCTTACTCACCATTTTGAGGCTCCCGTGGGATGTGTGCGCTCTGTTTCGGAAGGGAAAATTATGCTATTGTGTTTGCTATTTCACAAATGAAATTTTCTACTCCTTAAGTGCAGGGGGAATCATTACTCTGTCTGGTATAAACAATGCTGCCTCTGTTAAATGTTGCATTTTGCCTATACAGCTGCATCAACCTTGAGACCTCAGCCATCCCTCTTATCGCCTGCTCAGAGACTGCAAAGACTCAGGAAGAGACCGCGAAAAAGCAAAGAAGACATGCTGCAAGAAGTGATGCGGCAATCTATTAAAGAGAATGAGAAAGCACAGAACTGGAGGGAGAGAGAAAGCAGGATCCACCAAGAAAACGCAGCGCACCGGTGGCAAAGCACTGCGCACCGGCAGCAAAGCACTGATAGGCTCATAAGCATCCTGGAGCGCCAAGCAGATGCTATCCCGGAGCTGGTAGCCATGCAGAAAGAGGAGCAGTACCGCAAACGCCACCCCCCCCATAGCACTTGTCCCAAAACTCTTTCCGTTGTGCCCCACTGTCACCTCCAACCCATTTTCCTCAACTTCCGTGTTCTTCATCCCACCCGCTGCCTCCAACACCAGTATCTTCACCACCCAGCCCTGAAAAGCACGACCCTTACCCTCTGCACTCAACCCCCATCACCATGCAGTATAGCTGTCCTTAAGTGCAGCACTCACTGCACAGCACACCAGACAGGACATACGAGAATCTGTGATTGTACTGTTCCCCACTCCACCCCCTTGTTTCTTTTCAATAAATATTTTTTTTCTTTTCAATAAATGGATTCTTTGCCTTTGAAAACATTCTTTATTATTGCATAAACTAAAAGACTCCTTAGCCCAGGAAATAAACAGGCACTGCAAGTCTGCTTGTCTGCTTAGCAGACACTGATTCCTAAAGATTGGAACTACCGCACTTCACTCCTGCGCAGGGCACCAGATATCACTGCTGGTTTTCAGCCTCAAATTGCTCCCTCAAGGCATCCCTAATCCTTGCAGCCCTGCGCTGGGCCCCTGTAATAGCCCTGCTCTCTGGCTGTGCAAATTCAGCCTCCAGGTGTTGAAGCTTGGAGGTCCTTGCCTGAGTGAAGCTTTCACCCTTCCCTTCACAAATATTACGGAGGGCACAGCACGCGGATATAACCATGGGGATGCTGTTTTCGGCCAAGTCTAGCTTCCCATACAGAGATCGCCAGCGGCCCTTTAAACAGCCAAAGGCACACTCCACAGTCATTCGGCACTGGCTCAGCCTGTAGTTGAACCGTTCCTTGCTGCTGTCAAGGCTCCCTGTTTAGGGTTTCATGAGCCACGGCATTAACGGGTAAGTGGGATCTCCAAGATCACAATGGGCATTTCAACTTCCCCTACCGTGATCTTCCGCTCTGGGAAAAAAGTCCCGGCCTGCATCTTCCTGAACAGCCAAGTGTTCCGAAAGATGCGTGCGTCATGCACCTTTCCGGGTCAGCCTGTGTTAATGTCAATGAAACGCCCACGGTGATCCACAAGCGCCTGGAGAACCATAGAGAAATACCCCTTCCGATTAACGTACTCGGATCCTAGGTGGGGTGGTGCCAGAATAGGAATGTGCGTCCCATCTATCGCCCCTCCACAGTGAGGGAACCCCATTTGTGCAAAGCCATCCACTATTTCCTGCACGTTACTCAGAGTCATGGTTCTTCTGAGTAGGATGCGATTAATGGCCTTGCAAACTTACATTAACACGATTCCAACGGTCGACTTTCCCACTCCAAACTGGTTTGCGACCGACTGGTAGCTGTCTGGAGTTGCCAGCTTCCAGATTGCAATAGCCACCCGCTTCTCCACTGGCAGGGCAGCTCTCAATCTTGTGTCCTTGCGCCGCAGGGTGGGGGCAAGCTCCTCACACAGTCCCATGAAAGTGGCTTTTCTCATCCGAAAGTTCTGCTGCCACTGCTCGTCATCCCAGACTTCCATGACGATGTGATCCCACCACTCGGTACTTGTTTCCCGAGCCCAAAAGCGGCGTTCCACGGTGCTGAGCATGTCGGTGAATGCCACAAGCAATTTCGTGTCGTACGCGTTACGCGGCTCGATAGCACTGACTCCTCACCCTCACTGTCACTTTGGATCTTAAGGAACAGTTCAGCCAAACGTGACGTGCTGGCGAGACTCGTCAGCATATGCCTCAGCAGTTCGGACTCCATTTCCCGCAGACAGATCGCGCTGCACAGAAACCGTTGAAAGATGGCGCCAAAGGTGGACGGAAACAAAGGGATTTCTGGGATGTGAAGCGATGCATCACGGGGCATTGGGACAGGACCCAGAATCCCCCACACCCACGCCCCCTTCCCATGGCGCCAGAATGGGAAAAGGTGCTCTGTGGGATAGCTGCCCATAATGCACCGCTCCCAATAGCGCTGCAATTGCCACAAATGTGGCCACGACACTGCACTGGGCAGCTGTCAGTATGGACAGACTGCAGCACTTTCCCTACTCAGCTGCACAAAGTCAGGTTTAACTCACAGCGCTGTACATCTGCAAGTGTAGCCAAGGCCTAGGACTTTGTTCTTTGTATTTACTGAATGACTCTATAGACTGACAAGCATTAAGGATTTTTATTTTGAAACAGGAACCCATTCCTCCATTCCCTAACACTAAAATACCATCCACTGAATACACACATGAATTTGGAGCAGGCACCTGTACAAGAACATGTTTTCCGATGTCAGCCAAGACTAGGCTGGTCTCAGCACAGTGGGACTCTCAGCCAACTAGTTTTAAAATGAAAGCTTATTGAAATGAAGTCTCTGTTACGGGTTCTCTCACGGGGTCAAACTTCTTACTGTGGGATGTTTACGCCTTTGCTGGTATGAATTTCATCATGTAAATCTCCTATACGTTATCTGATTCTTTAAGCTGATTTGTCTTTATATCTTTTAATATCCAGTTAATCTTTATAAAGGAAAATAATGTAATATGGTATTCATAGAATATGTTGTTTCAATGTCATATTTCAACCCTCTATTTTCAGTTGCCTTTATGTGGTGTTCTTGGTCCTGAATTTTGTTAACTTCAGTCTTACATAGAAATTGCCCTACCACAACAGACCAACGGTCCATCCAAATCTGGTATCCTTTCTTCCGCCTTGGCCTATATCAGATGTTCTAAAGGAAGGCAAAAAGCCACAGCACACCCAGCCTATTGTGCAATACTAAGCCACAAGAGGAGAAACACTGCCTGCAGCTGGCAATCAAACCTTTTAAAATAAATAAGAGACACCAAAAAAGTGATCGGCCGACCATGTAATTTAGTGGACTAATAGGCTGTTGAATGACTACTTTGTAGTTTCCAATAATGAGGTAGACAGACAGCAGATAAAACTTTTCAATGGTCAGATCAAAGACAATACAATATCCATTGTTCCTATAGTTTTAACTTTGCAAAACTGTATATATCGATATCCATCAGCAACAAAGTAAACTCCAGTAAATAAAACAAACTACCTACTACCAATAAGTACTCATTTAACAAAATGCATGGCCCAAATGAGGCTAAACATCAGAAAGAACAGAAAGGAATTAATGGACCAAAGTTACAAATGAGCTGATTAAAGGTCTCCAGAGAACTTTTCTCCATGACTGTGTTTTGCATTCAACACCGTTTATTTTTATAATCTTGGCTGTACTAAAGTTAGCACAGTCTCAGTTGTACTCATTACTGGCTCACTGGACCAGATGATAATCATTCTTAAACGGTTTTTAATTACTGTGGTATCCTCAGGCAACTGCTAATCTCAAACACTGTAAATATAGTTGCAGATGTATTTCTAACGTATACCATGGCTAATGATGGGAGCATATGTTTTTGCTCGTTAGTTAATGGAATGGCAAAATTGTAATGTTTTCCTTTGCTGGGCATAATAGTCCTAGGAAACATCTCTCTCAAATTTGTGGATTTTAGAGAGGATATAAAATTCAGCTTTAAAAGTGCCAGATCCTTAACTGCTATAAATTTGCATTGAAGTCAATGGATCTCAACCATTTATCTTTGAAAATTTGTGGCAATAAAGGGAGGTCCCGGATGATTGGAAAAAGGCAAATATAGTGCCCATATTTAAAAATGGGAAGAAAGAGAACCCAGAGAACTACAGACTGGTCAGCCTCACTCCCAGCAAAATCATGGAGAAGGTACTCAAGGAATCCATTTTGAAGCACTGGGAGGAAGGGAAGGTGATCAGGAACAGTCAACATGGATTCTCCAAGGGCAAGTCATGCCTGACCAACCTGATTGCTTTCTATGATGAGATAACTGGCTCTGTGGATATGGGGAAAGCGGTGGATGTGATATATCTTGACTTTAGCAAAGCTTTTGATACGGTCTCCCACAGTATTCTTGCCAGCAAGTTAAAGTATTGATTGGATGAGTGGACTATAAGGTGGACAGAAATCTGGCTAGATTGTCAGGCTCAATGGGTAGTAATCAACAGCTCGATGTCTAGCTGGCAGCCGGTATCAAGCATAGTGCCCCATAAGTCGGTCCTGGGGCCAGTTTTGTTCATCATCTTTATTAATGATCTAGATGATGGGATTAATTGCACCCTCATCAAGATTGCAGATTACACTAAACTGGGGAGGAGAGGTAGATACCCTGGAGGGTAGGGATGGGTCCAGAGTGACCCAGACAAATTGGAGGATTGGGCCAAAAGAAATCTGATGAGGTTCAACAAGGAAAAGTGCAGAGTCCTGCGCTTAGGAAGCAAGAATCCCATGCATTGCTACAGGCTGGGGACCGACTGGCTAAGCAGCAGTTCTGCAGAAAAGGACCTGGGGATTACAGTGGATGAGAAGCTGGATATGAGTCAGCAGTGTGCTCTCGTTGCCAAGAAGGCCACGGGCATATTGGGCTGTATTAGTAGGAACATTGCCAGCAGATCAAGGGAAGTGATTATTCCCCTCTATTCGACACTGGTGAGGCCACACCTGGAGTACTGCGTCCAGTTTTGGTCCCCCACTACAGAAGGGATGTGGACAAATTGGAGAGAGTCCAGCGGAGGGCAACAAAAGGGCTGGGGCATATGACTTACGAGGAGAGGCTGAGGGAACTGGGGTTATTTAGTCTGCATAAGAGAAGAGTGAGGGAGGATTTGATAGCAGCCTTCAACTACCTGAAGGGGGGGTTCCAAAGAGGATGGAGCTAGGCTGTTCTCAGTGGTGACAGATGACAGAACAAGAAGCAATAGTCTTAAGTGGCAGTGGGGGAGGTCTAGGTTGGATATTAGGAAACACTTTCACTAGGAGGGTGGTGAAGCACTGGAATGGGTTACCTAGGGAGGTGGTGGAATCTCCATCCTTAGAGGTTTTTAAGACCTGGCTTGACAAAGCCTTGGCTGGGATGACTTAGTTGGTGTTGGTCCTGCTTTTAGCAGGGGGTTGGACTAGATGACCTTCTGAGGTCCCTTCCAACCCTAATATTCTATAATTCTATGATTTACACTAGCTGAGGATCTGGCTCCTATTACAACCATAGGGTATCAAAGAGAAGTTTATGATAGTCTATGAATAGCTATATGGGGAACAGAAATGTTACAATCAATGCTCTTCAATCTAACAGGCAAAGGTACAACATGATCCAATGGCTGGGACTGGAAGAGGGGCACATTCAGACTAGAAATAAGGCACACATTTTTAACAGTGAGGGTACTTAACCACTGGAACAATTTAACAAGGATTGTGGTGGATTCTCCATCACTGACAATGTTAAAATCAAAGTGAGAGGTTTTTGAAAAAGCTAGCTGTAGTTGAACTAGAGCATATTAGACTTGAAGCAGGAATTAATTCAGGGAAGTCCTATGGCCTACATCATGCAGGAGGTTGGACTAGATTGGGGTCTCAAAAACACGGCCCGTGGAGTTATTTGCTGCAGCCCGCCAAGCTCCCCTTCCCCGCCACCCCCAGCGCACCGCATCCATGCTCCTCTGCCTACCTCCAGGCACTTCCCGCCGCCAAACAGCTGTTTGGCAGTGCTTAGCGCTTTCCAGGAGGGAAGGGGGAGGAGCGGGGAGCCGCACACTCAGGGAAGGAGGCAGAGAAGAGGCGGGACAGGGGCAGGGTTTTGGGGAGGGGGTTGGAATAGGGGTAGGGAGGGAGTGGAGTTGGGATGGGGACTTTGGGGAAGGGGTTGGAATGGGGGTGGGGAGAGGCGGGACAGGAGTGGGGGCGGGGCTAGGGGGCTTTTGTACCTTTATATGAAAAGGTGTCAGTGATGCAGCCCTCCGGCCAATGTACTAGTCCTCATATGGCCCTTGTGGTTATTTGAGTTTGAGATCCTTGGACTAGATGATTACATCGGTCCCCTCTGGCCTTAAAATCTATTAACCTTAACTATGGAGCAACAGTTGCTATCTCATAATACATATAGCCCTACTGGAGTCTGAAGCCTTGTTTACACTAGCACATTCCATGTCAGCAACAAGCATATTCCTTCTCCCCATGATTGTACACTGGCTAGCTTACCCTCCTCCTCACCTTAAGATGCGCTTTGGGCTGAAAGCTAATGTACAAATGTAAAATGCTGAGTGGAAGATTATTTGCATTTATGAACTGATGTTCAGTGTTGGACCTTCTCCTCCCTCTAACTCTCAGTCCCTTTTAGACTTGCAAATGTAGGGCTGAAAGGGACCGCAAAAGGTCATTGAGTCCACCCCCTCAGCACCAAGGCAGGACCAAGTATACCTAGACCATCCATGACAATTGTTTGTCCCATCTGTTCTTAAAAACCTTAAAAATGATGGGGATTCCACAACTTCCTTGGAAGCCTATTCCAAAGCTTTACCATCCTTACAATAAAAGTTTTTCCTAATAACTAACCTATATTTCCCTTGATGCCGATTAAGTCCATTCCTTCTTGTCCTATCTTCAGTGGACATGGAAAACACAGATCACTGTCCTCTTTATAAACTGCTCTTAACATGTTTGAAGACTGTTATCAGGTGCTTCCCCCCAACTCTCCACCCGTCATCTTTTCTCAAGACTAAACATACCAAGTGGTTTTAACCTTTCCTCATGGGTGAGGTTTTCTAAACTTTTTATCACTTTTGTGGCTCTCCTCTGGACTCTCTCCAATTTATCCACATTTTTCCTAAAGTCCTAAATTGGACACAGAACTCCAGCTGAAGCCTCACCAGTGCCGTGCAGAGTGGGACAATTATCTCCCGTGTCTTATATATGACACTTGTGTTAATAAATTCCAGAATATTAGCCTTTTTTGCAACTGCATCCCTTTGATGATTCATATTCAATTCACTATAACCCCCAAATCCTTCTTATCCATACTGCCACCATCTAGTTAGCCACCATTTTGTAGCTATACCTTTGATTTTTCTTTCATAAGAGTAGTACTTTGCACTTGTCTTTATTAAATTTCATCTTGTTGATTTCAAACCACTTCTCTAATTTATGAAGGTCATTTTGAGTTCTACTCCTGGCCTCCAAAGTGCTTGCAACCATTTCCAGCTTCGCATTCCTTGGCTCAGGAGACCTTTGTAGACCTACATGAAGGAGATCAGCTACATGCTTAACTGTAACTGTCCTGAAGCCAGCTGAAGTATCTGATAGCAAAAAATCTATAAAACAATTCTACGCTGAAGAAGAATGGTCACATAAGGAAGATATTGCTCTTCTTGGTTTGAAAATGTGAAGGTCCAAGGGTGCTGGTTAAACAAGAAAGCGCATGGTGCAACGGCTGTAGAGCTTAAGGATATGAGAAATGATAATACCAGGATCATCAGCACAAGATAGGCAGACTAAACTAGACATTTCTTCCACCCTATGCTGTGAAACCAAAAGTACCATTTCCTGTCCAGAGACAGACAGGATTGGACACAGCTAGGGACTCAATATAGAGTCAACCAAGGCAAAGGACTGAGAGGTGCATGGAGACTGACGTGTTCCCCTACCCCTGAAGCACAAGAACGGAGCAGACTGGGGAAGCTTGCACTGCCACCACCTCTGGTTTAGCTCATTCTGTGCACAGGGATTTCGGTCTTCAGCACAGGGCTCTGGCACATTTCACCAGCATAAAGTCATTTTACCAAATCTTTTTATGTAAAAGGAAAAGACGCAAACCTGTATTCAAGTACACAACTGAAGTAATTTGCAATGCCCTATAAAATGCCATAGATGCCTAAAGGCAATAGTGGACCAGGCAACCGTAGGCCACCATCAAATAAGCTGACGGCCAATAGCAATCTATAGGGACATGCGATTGCCCTTCCAAAAGTAACTCTGGAAATGTGGAAGAACTACAAGGGGCCAACGACATTCACTAGGAGAAAGAACTCAAAACGTAAACCTGCATCCACGTTTGTTGCCCTTACTCATTGCAATTTCTGTACCAGACCAGCACATGGCTTGCATGGACAGGAAAGTGGGACTGGAACTGCACATACCGTTCCCTTTAGAATCCAATCACAGTGCAGGTCATTCAACAAGGCAACAGGTTTCAGAGTGGTAGCCGTGTTATTCTGTATCAGCAAAAACAACGAGGAGTCCTTGTGGCACCTTAGAGACTAACCAATTTATTTGGGCATAAGCTTTTGTGGGCTAGAACCCACTTCATCAGATGCATGGAGTGGAAAACACATGAGCAGGTATAAATACATGAAAAGATGTGAGTTGCCTTACCAAGTGTGAGGTCAGTCTAACGAGACAATTCAATTGTCAGCAGGATACCAAGAGAGGAAAAGTAACTTTTGAAGTGGTAATGAGATGGCCCATTACAGACAGTTGACAAGAAGGTGTGAGTAACAGTAGGGGGAAATTAGTATTGGGGAAATTAGGTTTAGGTTTGTAATGACCCAACCACTCCCAGTCTTTATTCAGGCCTAATCTGATGGTGTCCAGTTTGCAAATTAATTCCAGTTCTGCAGTTTCACGTTGGAGTCTGTTTTTGAAGTTTTTTTGTTGAAAAATTGCCACTTTTAGGTCTGTTATTGAGTGACCAGGGAGACTGAAGTGTTCTCCTACTGGTTTTTGAATGTTATGATCCCTGATGTCAGATTTGTGTCCATTTATCTTTTGCGTAGAGACTGTCCGGTTTGGCCAATGTACATGCTGGCACATGATGGCATATATCACATTGGTAGATGTGCAGGTGAACGAGCCCCTGATGGTGTGGCTGATGTGGTTAGGTCCTATGATGGTGTCCCTTGAATAGATATGTGGACAGAGCTGGCACCGGGATTTGTTGCAGGGTTTGGTTCCTGGTTTGGTGTTTTTGTTGTGTGATGTGTAGTTGCTGGTCAGTATTTGCTTCAGGCCAGTCCTCGCTTACAGATGGCTCCCCAACCTGAATCAAATACTCACAAGCAACTACACACCATTTGGAACAGTGCTGCTCTTCTCAAAGGGGGAATCGGATGGAGAAAGGACCCTAAAAAATGCTTGCTCCACCCAAACCTGTCAGAGTGTCCCATATAACTGGTCATCCAGCTTTTCTGCAGTCTAAATATAAGGAAGACAAACAACTTTTGCAGCTTGGAATATTCACACTCTCCTCAACAGAGGTGAAGGACCTGAGCATAGGACCACTCTACTCGACAGAGCATTGGTGCAGTACAATACCGATATTGCTGGGCTCTGTGAAACAAAAAACTTATTTCTTCTAGCTGCAACTCACCAGCGAGTGCTAGTTACACTTTTTACTGGATTGGCAAATCTGAGGATGAATGCAGATGCATTGGTGTGGGGTTTGCCATCCAGACTTTGATTGTCTGCAGATTTGTGTCACTGCTGAAGGGTGTTAATGACAGATTTATGCTCCTTTGCACTGGCCTTGCTAACAGTCATGCTACTGGCATCAGCGTATAGGCACCAACAATGATCTATCCAGATGAGGATACGGAGGACTTCTATCAAACCCTTGATAACGTTATCAGGTTGGCTCCACGTAACAATAAACTGATAGTTTTCGGCAATTTTAATGACAGGTAAGTTTGTAACTCTGCCCCATGATGCAATGTGACAGAGTTCACATTGCCAACTCCATGACGACCTAACGGTTTGCTACTACTTTCCAAGTGCACTGAATACAACTTAGTCATCACCAACAATGCTTCAACAGGCCAACAAGTATATGACCTGAATGCATCCTTGTTCAAAACACTGGCACATGATTATGTTACTATATGGCAAAGAGATCTCTGCCATGTCAGGCTCACTTGCGTCATGAGAGGCGTTGACTTCTGGTCAGCCCATAGACTCATGAGAAGTTAAATATTCCTCTGTAGTGCTCTCAAGCAACACTGAAAGCAACTCAAGCCAGTGAAGTAAAATTAGTATTTCAAGCTTGGAAAACTGTGACAAACAGTCTGAATTCCAACAAACTTATGGAAGCATTTCCCTCAGTTACAGAAGCCTCAGTGGACATTGAGACAGCCTGGAAACATTCTGGGGACACAACATATAATATGGCTGCTGAAGTTCTCTGCTTCATTAAGAGGAAATATCAGGACTGGTTTGTTGAGAAGGACCCCAAAGTATGTTGGCTCTTGAACTCACTGCATGCTACTCATCAAGCCTATGTAGAGGACAAAGATTCAGCAGCTAGAAAGGCTGCATACCACACAACAAAAATGGTGGTTCAGACCAGACTTCGGCAAATGACAGAAGCAGTGATGAGAAAAGAAAGCTGCAGAGTTACAATTGGCAGCAGACTGCAAAGACACCAAAAGCTTTTTTGTTGGTGTTCATGTTGTATATGGCACCATGTGCAACAGGATAATCCCTGTATGCAAACTGCACTGCAATTGACTCTTAACTGACAAAAAAAGAAATACTTGACTGATGGACAGAACATTTCAGTTTGCTTCTTAATCACTCTTCCCAACATTTGAGGAAGCAATTAATGCTCTTACACATTTCTTGAAAGAAAAACTAGCAATAACCCCCACCTTACATGAGATCACCACAGCCACAGCAGATGTTACAAGGGAAAGCACCTGGACCAGATGACATTCCAGCACGGTGGCTACCACTATGCAAAGCACCTCAAATGGCTCTTCCACATTATCTAGGAGCAAGAGTTGGTGCCACAGGATCTCAAGGCTGCCAGCCTCATCTACATCTATAAACATAAAAGTGATAGGGCAAATTGCGATAATGACCCTGGCATTTCCTCTGTTGCTGGGAAAATTCTTGAACAGGTCATACTGTGAAATATGATATCGGACCCTTTCTAGTCACCAATGCCACCAAAGAAAGTTGCGTGCTGGCGCCGATATTCTTTTCCATCCTTTTTGGGGTATGCTTATGGATGCATTTCATGACACTGACAGGAGTATTTATCCAGTTCCATGCAGATGGGAAGTTGTTCAATCTGCAATGCTTCTGTGTTCACACAAAAGTGGCAGATATATTTTTTAAAGACCTTTTAATTGCTGATGACTGTGTGCTGGTTGCTCCCTCGGTTGATGACATTCAATTTATATCTGATCACTTTGCTCATGCAATCATTTTGATTTCGCCATCAGCCTAAAGAAAACTGACGTACTGTACCAATTTGTGCTGGGGTATGTGCATGTCTACCCAACCGTTAAGATCAACAATGCTCCTCTCAAGTCCACGGAGAAGTTTTGCTACCTTAGGTGTATGATTTCACAGAATGCCACATTTGATAATGAAATTACCTACTGCATAGCCAAGGCCAGCCCTGCATTTGGAATGCTGTCACACCACCTATAGAACAATAGGAATGTCAAGATAAACACGAAGCTAAAAGTCTATCAAGCAGTCATGCTTACAGTGCTTCTATATGATTGTGAGATGACAACGTAGTGCTGCCACATTAGCACACTTGTTCAGTTCCATACATGCGGTCTTCAGTCTATTTGCAGGATCAAGTGGTTGGACAGGATTCCCAATATTGAAATCTTTAATTGTTGTTGGATGTCTGGCATTCAAAGCATGCTCATAAAAACTCAGCTGCCTTAATCTAGGCATCTCATTCATATGTCAGACTTGAGATAGGGTAACCAGTCCCGATTTTAGGGTCTTTTTCTTATAGAGGTTCCTATTACCCCCCACTCCCTGTCCTAATTTTTCACATTTGCTGTCTGGTCACCCTAACTTGAGAATACCCAAGGCCATATTTTAGGGCAGTGGTTCTCAAACTTTTTTTTTCGCGCACAACTTGAAGATTGCTGAGGGTCTCGGAGGACCACTTAATGATCTTTCCAAATATTGTTTGTACCGTTAGCTAACTATTGTAAAGTGCTTTGTATAAAAGCACTATATAAAAAAAAGTAAACATTCTTTTCTTCTACAAATAAAAGCACACAACTCATATTTTAATATCACTAGTCTTACCTTTCTAATGCGATGATGTACCCTCTCTCCCCCACCAAGGCAGGTTGGGAAGGAGGGGAGTCTCTCCCCTGCAACAGCAGCCACAGAGCTGAGGCTGGGAAGGAGGGCCATCTCTCCCCAGCAGCCGCAGCCCTGGAGCTGGGGAAAGTCGCCTCTTTCTCTGGCTGTCGCAGCCCTGCACGTCCCAAATTCCCCCCAGCCCCTCTTCTTACCCCACTGCCCCCTACCCCTAGTCCCCCCAAGGCCACCACCTCACCTTACATGTACGTCTTCTCCAGGGTCCAGGCACCTAATCAGTGGAGCCACACCTGCGCGGCTCCACTAATTAGGTGGGTGGCCCTTAATTCTCTTGTGTGCGACTGCCTAGGCACGCACCTTAGAGGGAACTATCTGCAGACCACCTGAATGGAGCTCGTGGACCACTGGTGGACTGCAGTTTGAGAATCTCTGTTTTAGGGTCACCTAAAGCAAGACATCTGTTCTCATGGTAGTCAGTATAAATTATATAAAGAAACACTGAAGACAAAGTTGAAAGTATATCAAGTTGACCAGAGCAACTGGGAAGGAAGAGCCCACAATAAAGCCAAGTGGCAGCAGATTTGTCATGTCGCTGTTATATGCTTTGAAGCAAGGCCCATTAATACCTTAAGTGAAAAACAAGACTAGCACTAAGCAAGGAATAAAAGCAATGGTCAAGGATAATCCTGTCTGTCTCATATGTAACCATGTTTGCGGTTCCTGTATTGGTCTGCCTCACATATACGTGTTCACCTACAGTGTTTGCTGAATCCTTGTACATAGACATTGACATGAGACTCCATTATCATCGTATTCAAGTTCATAGACAGCCATGTTGTATCTATAGGCTGGTACTATGTCCACAAGTACCCAAAAAATCATGAGTTGGGCCTCTCAAAATCATGAGATTAGCTTAAAAATCATGATATTTGAAAAACAAAAACAAAAAACAAACTTAGATGCATCTTGGGTTCTTTTAACTTGATTTCTGGTTTTTGGGCCTTCAAGATTTTCTCTGCAGTCACAACGGCTAGATTTTTTTATTTATTTATTTTAAGGAAAGCTGAGTCTCTCAAATAAATCACATGAATCCAGGAGCTAGGGCTTTTTAAAACACCAAATATTATGAAACGTGTGATGAGATTACCAGAGTTGGCAACACTGTTGTTGCCTCTTTGTTGATACAGCAAATATTGTTTGGACAAGGCATGCACTCTACAATGTTTGTGCCATATTGATTTGATTGCTTGACATAACAGGAGATCAATCAAAAGTAAAAATGTTTGTTAAAATATGTTCAGGTTGAGATTTATAGGGATACTATCAACTTAAAAAGAAAAACTTCCATGTGAAAGTGGTTTACTTACTATTACTAAAACACTTAAGATGATAAATTTTTATTTTTTTTTCAGTTTACTATGCACTTTGTCTAGTCATTTCAATTATGGATATTCAAACTTGTGATTCCCAATATAACTTGGTCCCCTTGTATGTGTATATTTTGTTAAAATGTAAGAAAGGGACAAGGACTGTATCTTTGTTCTATGCAGCATCAATTCAGATATTAGTGCTTAACAAATACTACATGGTGTTAAAGTTTATGCTTTAATATATATGTGCCATGTGACCAAATTAAGGTTGATGTGAAAATAATAATTTTGAATTTCCTAACTTTTGTGCATTTTAAAGTCTCAACATTTTATTGTCACTTTTTGCATTGCATTTTCTTAAAGTAAAATAAATTCTTGATTGTGGTAAAAAACTTGACCTCAGACTCAAATAAAGGTGGCACATTCAAATAAGCACATGCTTTTGGCCTCTGTTTCTTTAAAATGTGATACAAAGTAACATGGTATGTGAATGCCATTTTCAAAATTTTTTCTGGCTCTGTCAAAGATCAGATGAATAAATGTGGCGGATTTCATTTTTAAAACATTGCTACCTTGAGTTATTCAAGTGTAAAAGAAAGCACCTGGGAAAAAAAAAGTTCACTGTTGAAAAACACTTCAAACTCATCTCTTAAAATCAGCCAAAGTGAACTGTGTCAAGCTTTCAACAACAAATTCACCAGGTGACAAAAGCCAGGTCAAAGTTAATTTAGGCTGAGAACCACTGTTCTAAACATTTACCACACACATACATATACATATACATATATATATATACACACACACACATACACACACACACACACTACCTGTATGGCCCTGAGGATGCCACATGGGCTGCAACTCTGTTCTTCATGGTTTAGAAAGTTATATATCCCCGTAACCTAGGGCTTATAATGGAAATACCTTCTCAAGCAAAGCCATGCTCTGACTTTATGTGATGTGTACCTACACACTTACAAATAACAAAGATTACTTACTTTGTTGTTTCTCCTTCCAGCAGCTCGTCTGGATATAATCTATATAATCCTTTTCAACAGTTTTCTCTAGCTCTTGAAGTTCTGCTCCTTTATAACTATTTTCAAAGTTTTTATCAACATAATAAGGCACATGCAGGTTTTGTGTTTCTCTAGGGACGGTATGGCCTATGGACCTGTGAAAACAGCATAGAGACAAGTGTGTTTTTAAGGCAGTTCAGAAATATCAAGGAATATTAATATTCCCAGCAGGAAATACCTGTAACTTCTTCACAGCAACTATTGCAGAACTACAGCACCCTCAACCATTCGCTAAAGAAATTACACATCTCCCTGCTCCATAATCAACCTTACACCTTCCTAACACAGCTGATAAAACAAACATGACTGGCTAGAAAAACACAATGAAGACACAATATCTAAAGAGATTTAAAATGAAAAATGGAATCTAAAGGGAGCAGCCTCAAAATTGATACTGCCCAAACTCAAGTACAGTATGCATTAATGCGACTGCATTTTTCTGGGGAGTTCTTGGTAACTTGGTCAAGTCACTTCTAAGACATAAAAAGGCCCAAACACAGCTTTCTTTGTTTGTTTGTTTGCCTGCACTTTCCAGAAGCCTCCTGTCAACATCAGTGGGAAATGACTGGACAAACTTGAAAGGACAGCAGTCTTCAGGGTGCATTTAGGGCACAGGGCCAAATATCTGAGGGTGCAATGTGACTGTAGTCATATAGCCCATTCCACGTAGATTTCCACTACCTCACATAATATTTTTTAGACACCCCAGGGCAAATTATAGAATCCTGTGGAATTCTGAATAAGGGATGATCCTGGTTCCACTTCCTTCTAATGTTTTGAAACTGCCCTGCAGTCAGGGGAGCTGTGCAGAGCTAGCCTCTCTGCCTTCTCCACTGGTTTAAACCACATTCTTCTTTCTAATCTTCTTGGCTCCTCTCTCTGCATCTTTAGAATTGTTGCCTTGGATAAGGAGAAAGCAGCCAAGAAGGGAGGGTCACACTCCATCTGACATGCCTCTCCCTCCTTCCACAGTTCGGTTTGTCCCCTCCTTCTTGGTATATTAAAAACCGTCTTTTCTTCCTCTCTCACAAGGTCTGAGGGTTTTATTCTCTGCATTAAGAACAATGGAGTTTAATTCCTAAAGATAAGGTTTAGAGGCAGAGCATATGTGCCTATGTGCAGAGCTGAAGTGTGACTCTCTTAGATCAAAGGGCACGGAGGCAACAGGAGGGACTGCCTATTCTGGGAGCAGCCGGGAGTGTTTTACTTGGGATTGGCACAACTCAAAAGACTCACTGGGGGAGTATCTTGCTGTCTGCCAAACATGCAGGCTGACATCTTGTGGTAACAGCGATAAGAATTTGGAAACAGTCTGAAAAACAACGCCCCATGAAAAAGGACAGAATGCGAGCCCAACCTCAGCGAGTTCCAATTATGCTACCCCCAATAGGGTGCCATTTAGGAGGGGCAATTTCCTCCTTCCCCCATGAAGCACCTCAGCCCCAGCTGCAGATAAAGGAAGCATGTAGCTGAGGGCAGGCAGAGGCAGAAAGCAAAGCCCTCCCACAGTCAGGGCTGGCTCCAGGGGTTTTGCCGCCCCAAGCGGCGCAATAAAAAAAAAAGCTGCGATCGCAATCTGCGGTGGCAATTCGGCGGGAGGTCCTTGGCTCCGAGTAGGAATGAGGGACCGTCCGCCAAAATGGCGCCGAATAGTTGGACGTGCCGCCCCTCTCCGGAGTGGCTGCCCCAAGCACCTGTTTGGCAAGCTGGTGCCTGGAGCCGGCCCTGCCCACAGTGGCTCCCCCTTGGCATTATTGTCCTTCTGCAGCGCTCTGGGGAGAGCCTAAGCTCATCCTCCTGGGCTCCTGATCACCAGGCTTGCCAGTATCTTGGAGAAGGAGCCATCTTCTGCTGGCAGAGCCTGTGGGGTGGACGCCTTCCTGCATGCTGAGCATCCTGGCTGCCAGGCATCTGTCCTGCTGAAGGGGTACAGGAGAACGAGTGCTGGGAAAGGCAGGCAGCAAACCCCCCAGAAATTCACTGAAAAGTCTGGAAACTCCACCCCACAGGCAGCAGGATAGGGAGCAAGCCGCCCACAACGGGAGCTGTGGTGAAACCTGATCCTGCCTGTTACCTCTGAACTGACAGGGAGAGCTCTCTCTGCTAAGGAGGTGGGAGCAGATACAACCCACAACAAGCCTGACAGTCACCTTGTGGCCCAGGATTATTGTATTCATGTGATCTCTCTCTGAAGGAGCCCCTCGATCTCAGCGCTTCCTCTGTTCCAGCAGTGCAGTGACTGGATTCGTACTCCTACTTCACTAGCCCCTAAAACGTGCTTTAATCAATGTGTTCCCTTTTGTGACAAACGCCAGACTGCTGACTCCTCACTCGGAGCTTGCCAAGAAATGGATCACAATGCAAATGCACAGCCTCAAGTTTTCTTCCCTCCACCTCCAGTTATTTTATCATTAGACCTTCACTTCTGTTATCTTGTCAAACAGCAATTGAAGTTCATGTTTTTCTGTCACATTTTTCAAATGAAAGCAAAATACGTTTTTTGTCAAGGGCTTAAGATGGATGGTTTGTTTTTTGTTGTTGGAGCCTTGCACTAAGCCAGGAAGGTACTGGTATGAAAAGAAGGTTTTAAAAAGTATGGTGTTAGCACTGAATTTAATGCTTTTATATTTTAAAAATCAAAGACGGGTGATCCTGCATAACCAGAGATATCTGGCAAGCAGCTGTAGGTGTTAACTGCTGTGACTGCACAGCTATCTGCAATCAATAATATTTTACTGTATTTGTCTTCTGTATGGTCTGAACTTTGCTGCTTTATAAGCTTGAAAGTTAGGTTTTATTTGGTACTGGGTCCTAGCACAGATTGCTTAGCTTTACAAATTTCCTGTTTGTCCTCTGTTGGTAATTTTGTTGTAGAAAGCCTATATAAAATATTAACAACAATATAGGAAATAACCACAACAAATGAAACAGACTGATTTTTACCTTTTATCCTTCAAAAAATCCAAGAGCTGCCAGTGGCCAAAGTAGCCCCTGGACTCCCGCAAGAAGTTGCCCCTCACTGAAATCTGAAATGCCCCCCTGTTCTTTAAAGGGGGCAAACCCAGACCTTTCAAACACTGGATTTCATCAGAAGCGAACGCTTTGTGGCTATGCCTCTCCTCTCATACATGGTCCAGATTGTCACCTGACCAACAACTCTCAGCATTGAGAAGGCCCAAGTGAAGGAGAAGACTATGTGTGACAATGCCCCAAAAGGAGCAGGGAATTTTGTTGCAAACAGCTAATTGCTTTTTAAATGACAAAACTGCAAAGAGACAAATGCCTAAACCCTCAAACTCATTTTATTCCGGATTAAAAAAGCAGAACCCCCTTGGGCTGAGCGTTCAGTACTGCAGGTTTCTTTCCCACCTACTTGTTCCAACTCCCCTTAAATATCCCTCCACAGTCATAAGAAGCCTTTTGATCCAGCAAGGATTGAACACCAAGCTAATACTGCTTTGGATTGAAAGGAGGATCTGAAATGTTTCCCTGACACCCAACTGAAAAACACCTGCATGCCATGAACCCCACCAGTTCACAACCCCAAGCCCATGGATATTGAATTTACATTGGTGTATAAATCAACCATGCACATCCTTCCTACCATTCAAATCAACAATACCTTTGCAACCCCAGAACCTTTGCAGGTTCCTTTGCTGCTGCCGTCACTGCCATCCTGAGCACACAGGAGGTCTCATGCCTTACAGCTCCTCAGCTCCACCTAGCTACCCCTCCTTTCCCCCCAAAAAAGAACTAGTGGTACTTGGTTGGCTCTACTCTCCCCCCAAGGAAAATCCCCCACCAGCTCTACAGCCCAAATTGGCCTACTCTCTTGGGCAGCATTTCTACTTGCGCTGGATGAACAGGCAAGTGGGTTTTCCCCAAGCCCTGATTAGAACAATGCTATGCACTCCCCACTCCTTTCAGGGCTAACCAGGTTGCTCTGTAATGCTCCAGATCCTGCTCGCTTAGAAGGTGCTAAATGATACTAGACCACCCTATGAAAGTGTCCTAAACCAGATGGTGAGCACTCTGGGGCAGGGACTGTCTTCTGTTACTTGTCTGTATATAGCCCGTTACAATGGAGCCTTGCTCCTTGATGGTTTTGTATTATGGTAGTGCCTAGGAAAACCAACAAATAAAATGGAAATAGCCCTAGTCCCTTAATTACAAAGTGAAAATGCTTTCTGCAGAGATCGGATGGGAAAAGTTAGTGAATTCTCTATTAAGTCCAACATCCTTCTACCTCCCCACTCCAAGTAACCTAGACCAGACAAACAGTTTTTTAAAAATTGGGACTTACGATTTGTAGAACAGGCTGTATGGTGGATTCGTGGCCATCAGCTGAGTTATAACTGACAAAACTATGATCACCAAAACAGGCAGCAACTGAATAAATGCAGAGTACGTATTCTGAAATGGACAACCATAATTAGTGGATGATAAAAGTTAGAGATGGGAATAAGACCCACTAGCTCATAAAAGGCAGGAGCGGTCTCTAGGCAGACAACGCATCAGATGTTAGACAAGAACAGAGACTACCCTTGAGTTAACAGAAGAAGTGTGACATTTAAATTTCAAACTAGCTAAATTTCAAAATTACCTCTATTAGAAAAACACTTTAATAACTTAAATTTCAAATAAATAAATAAACAAGTTTTCTCCAAATCAAAGTTTTGTGAAGTTTCTTTAATGCACAATTCCATTTATAAGTCAAATAACTATCTCCTCAAAAAGTATGTGCACACTGTGCTGCCAGGAGGCAATGCAGGTCAAGGAACAGCCTGCTTGGATACAATTTACATCTACAGGTTCCCTGTAGTTTCTAAAACTTACAATGTTTTTTTCTCAAATCCACAACATTATTTATTTTCTACCCAAGGACTGAAACTCTTAAGAATGTTACAGGTTAATAAACAATACATAGTGCAATTTGGAATTAGATATGTGTATTTTCTTTTTATTTGTTTGAATATGTTTTTCGAAGTAAGTGAATTTAGTGCAAGTGAAACAGTGATGGCTCTAGGGACAAAAGTCTTCTGTTACTCCATAAAACTAACAACAGATCAGTAACAGCGTAAGTTTCTTTTTACACTGTCCTGCCCACCTGCCTCAACTTTGGCTTTTAAGGGGAAGCGCAGATAGCAGTCTGTAGCTATTCAGTCCTTGGTGTCTGTATCAAGATTACCAACAAGAATGTTCACTGCAACCATATGTGATATGAACACTTGTCTGTCCACACCACAAATATATTTCCCATTAGGCTACACAACTGACACTGGATGGTAATGATTTTCAGCCACTACTGATCCATTTCAACTGATGAAAGACCATAGCTCTTTTCTGAGTCCCCCCCCCCCACAATAGGATACATTTTGGAAGTAGCAAATAAAGAGACAAGTACAGTGGTCCCACATAAAAAGTCCATTCTGATTGTAAAAATATTACTGGTTCTAGAGGTATTCCCCATATTAAGAACTGTAGAACCTGAGTTACAAACACCTCAGGAATGGGTTGTTTGTAACTCTGAAATGTTCATAACTCTGAACAAAACATTATGGTTGTTCTTTCAAAAGTTTATAACTGAACATTGACTTAATACAGCTTTGAAATTTCACTATGCAGAAGAAATATGCTGCTTTTAACCATCTTAATTTAAATTAAACAAGCAGTTTCCTCACCTTTGTTAAATTTTTTTTTTAAACTTTTCCTTAGGTTTTTTGTTGGTAGTTTACATTTAACACAGAAGTGTACTGTATTTTTTGTTTGTTTCTGCTACTGCCTGATTGCATATTTCTGGTTCCAAATGAGGTGTGTGGTTGACTGGTCAGTTTGTAACTCTGAGGTTCTACTGTATAGGGAACACTACTGAAACCCATATGAACTTGAAATGCGCCCACTATAGCCATGATCAATATTTAAAGCTAACAGCTTCCTCCCACGGTACCTGAGGCCTGTTCTCTTCCTCCTCTTTGTCCTGCGTCCAGGCTCTCTCATTTCGGTGTCGCCGCCGATAATAGTGGGTGTCTGGTGTTACATTTGAAAACATATGAATATTTCCTGTATTAAAAAACCCCAAAGAGGTGAACTAGCCATTTTCATTCAATTGCAGGCATCTATTATTCCTCAGAAATTCTAGCTGGCTATCCCACCTTACAGTAAATGGCCTGAGTTACCAGGCATAGTCATGAGAGGCCAGGTTATAAACTTCAAATAATACACCTCAGAATTGAAATTCCAAAACAGCACATGGGAGCTAGCTGTCATGCAGCATGTTGGGGCATTGGTGTGCCAAGAGAAAGGGAATGTTTAAGAAAAACAACAACAACAAAAGGCAAAGCAAAACTTGGTGCAACACAATCTCAATTAATTTTCTAAAAACCAAAACAGAGACCCATTGGGGTTTTTATACTGCAACTCGTGCTGTCACATGAGTTTTAACATGTCCTCTTGAGAGACTATTTTGCATGGGAACCTGAGGCTCTAAATATAAGTAATAGGCTTTATCATTCAGTCCATAAATTAGGCTGCTCTTAATTACTAAATTTGCCCTGCTGTACTCATTTCTGTTCTCTTTCTTTGAGCTCTTTATTGCCTCATTAAAGATTCTGTAATGAGAGAAGAGATTAAGGAGAAGTACCTACTTGATAAAGAATACAATTCAGGATTTCCTTTTCTTGTAGGCTAAAGAGAGACACAGTATATAGCTGATTTATTTTAGAACTTCTAAGATGGAGGAAGAAAGAACCACAAGCTATTTTGATCAGAATGATGCTGTTAAAAAGCTCTACCAATTTTTAAAGCTATGCATTTTACATTACATGAACACCGGAATAGCTATGCTCTTTCCTTTTTAATTCAGGACTCTTTTGTAGTAGAGGCTTCAAATTAAAAATGTTTGTCCTAATCAGGATCACAGAAATACGACTCCATCTTTAAGCCTGCATGAATTTAATATAACTTTACACTTCTATAACATCCTTTATCCAAGATTCTCAAAGCACTTTACAAACATGGGCAGGATAACATTGTTACAAGAAACTGAACTTACAATAAATTCTTGACTTTCATTTATTAAAGTCTAAATATCAAAATGCCCATACACAAAGCTCGAGGCCAATTACTTGCAACACCATAATGATCATCCAGCAGCATTAAAAAACATCCCATTGGTACCATAAACTCACCTACTTGCAGCATTAAACAAACAATAACAAATTAACTGAGGGCATGTCTACACTCTGGGCACTACAGCGGCACAGTTGCAGTGCTACAGTTATGCCACGGTAGCACCATAGCGTAGACACTTCCTATATCAACGGAAGTGGTCTTTCTGTCAGTGCTGGTAATCTGCCTCCCTGAGGCAGCAGCAACTAGGTTGACAGAAGAATTCTTTCGTCAACCTCGCCGCATCACGCTGGAAGTATGGTCAGCTTAACTACGGCACTCAGGGATTGATCTAAATTTTTAAGTATAGACCAGGGCTCAGTTGGCCAGCAAATGGAAAGGAACAGAAATGTTCCTTTCCACCCCCTAATGCCTCTGAGTCCATATCTTCCATCTCTCCAAAACCTGATTAAATAAGTGGCTGTTGTAGCATGCACAGGTCATCAAGTTCATAATATTTCAGACAAAGTGGAGGGAGCAAGTTCAAGGATCTCAGGATTGTCACGCAGAATACCCTATCAGCATAAGAAAAAGTTAGGTGTGGAGTTGTAGTTTTGCTCATCTCCAAAGGTTTTCAACTCCAATTCCCCAAAAGCCTATGCTGCAGATTACAAATGTTTTGGTGCATATGGGATTTGTTCATGTGCACCAAAACAGTTGAATTGATTTTCCTCAATTAAAGAGAAAAATAACCTTTGAGCTAGGAAAAAGTATAGAAAGTTCATCTCAAAAGTTTTTTTGGAGGAAGTTATGATTTGGTTTTAATATCAAAACAGTTTTAAGCTTTGTTTAAGCTTGGAAGTAGGCAAAGCATACACAATTTCTGCTTTGCAAAAGAATTGCAAGGAAGATGTTTAGTCGTATAGCAAATAGGAAGAAAAAGTGTTCTAAAGTCATAGCTATTTAGTTTTAATAGGGAGTTGTAATGAAAATCCCTGTGCTCCCTTATTTTTCTTTGCCACAAAATCTGTAACACCCTCACTTAGGCCTTGTTTACACTACAGAGTTTTTTTTTATGCAAGTTACGCCAATGATCAAAAACTGGTATAATTACATCGCTTGTGCATGTTCACACAATGCTCCTTTTGTTGGTGGAGCACATCCATAGTTGGTGCTTTAGCATCAAAAGTGATAGCAGTGCTCTATGGGTAACTATCCTACTATGCTACTCGCTATCTTCTGCAGCTAGGAGTTGTGGAATGGCGGAGTGGATCACAGTGCATCCTGGGTGTGGGCTCAATGTCCCCACTCATTTTTTCCCGTCCCACCATTCTGTGGGCTTCCAATTGTGTTTTGTGGTGTTTTTCAATGGCCCCTGTTTACTGTGCGCCCAGAGCCTGCACTGTTTTCTACTGTTGTGGTCACTGTTATGAACACATCACGGCTGGTCATGCAGTATATCACAGCAGCTGTCATGGCACATCTGCATATACTCAGGGTATTGCTACACTGGCAGAGTTACAGTGCCGGCAGTTACATCGCCGCACAAAGAGCGCTGAAGGGAAACTGCTGTTGTGTGTTCACGCTGTCAGCTGCCTGCGCAATAGCGTGTTCACACTTGTGGCACTTGCATCGGTATATGGAGCGGTGATCTCTGAGCAGCTATCCCACAGAGCATCTCTTCCTCTTCTGCCGCTAGGAGTTGTGGGAAGGTGGAGGGGTCATGGGCATCCTGGGTCTTGTCCCAATGCCCCGTGATGCATTGCTTCACATACCAGCAATCCCTGTGCTTCTGTCCGCATTTGGCACCATCTTTCAATGGTTTGTGTACTGCATGCAGGAATGGATCCCATACTGTTGACCAATATGCTGCTTGCTCTCACTAAAACGTCATGAGTGGAGTTATTCCTTAAACTACAAAGGCAAGAGGAGTTCAACACTGATCTCTCCACGCGTACTAGCTATGACACGAGATTGTTCGTGGCGTTCACAGAGGTGCTGACTACAGCAGAACGTTGGTTTTGGGCTCGGGAAACAAGCACTGAGTGATCGGATCACATCATCAGTGCACATCTGGGATGATGAGCAGTGGCTGCAGAACTTTTGGATGAGGAAAGCCACATTTTTGGGACTGTGTGATGAGCTCGCCCCAGCCCTGCGGCGCAAGGCCATGAGAATGAGAGCTGCCCTGCCATTGGAGAAGTGTGTGGCGATTGCACTGTGGAAGCTGGCTACTCCAGACTGTTACCGATTGGTCGCTAACCAGTTCGGAGTGGGAAAGTTGGCCGTTGGACTTGTGTTGACAGAAGTGTGCAGAGCCATTAATCGCATCCTGCTCCAAAAGACCATGATTCCGGGCAACATGCATGACATTGTGGATAGCTTTGCACAAATGGGCTTCCCTAACTGCAGAGGGGCGATAGATGGCGCGCACATTCCAATGCTGGCACCAGACCACCTAGACGCTCCATAACCTTTAAGAGCTTCATGGCTTCGTTCTGGCGTGCCACATTCTCCTTTCAGTCCCCCTTCTCGCTGTCCCACCACTCCTTCAATACTTGTTTTTCAGCCGCAGAGTGCATCATGACATCACACAGAAAATCCTCTTTAGTTCTTTGAGGCCACTTCCTAATTCTGCGCAGCCGTTCAGCTGACGATAACAAAGAGGGAGGCTGGGCTCCCAAGGTCATATCTGTGAAGCCAAAATGTAACATTTTACAGAAAGCAGTATTGTTTGCAACACACAGACCACTGATTCAGTGACTTAAAACACAACCACTATTCACATACCTGTCACTAACTGGCTGACACCAGGCAAGCACACGAGACACAAGACCCCCAAAATGGTGAGTAACCTCAGGGGTAGGGGAAATCAGTGTTCCAGGACCGTACTGTAGACTGGGCATGTGGCTCTTGAGGAGAGCCAGCAGCGTAGGGGGGACCTTACAATCATTACTGTCCCCACATTTTCCACAGGCTGTGTTCATTATGGAAGATATCTCGCTGCTGAGGGTGAGCAGGGAATCAAAGGAGGGTCTTCTCCAAGACTGTGGCTTCCGCCCTGGCCCTTATGCGGCTTGCCTGTGTGCAGCAATGGTCCCTCCCAGTGATGGCAGAGTGGTGTGGGAAAGGTACCCTTAATGGGGCAAGAAACAAAGCAGCTCTCCCAAAGAACCTGCGGCAGCGGATTGCCCAGTATCTTCATGAGCATTTCCTGGAGATCTCTGAGGCAGATTCCTGTGAAGTGAAGGAGTCAATCAACACCCTGTTCCATCACTTAGACTAGGCATGTGGTGGTACGCACATCACACAGACACATGCCTGCTTTCTGCAACCCTCCTGCTTACAACAACTCGCTTCAGCAATTCCCCAAATCAAAGCCACTTACCAGGGGTTTCCTCTCCTGTTTGTGCTTTGCCAATCTCTGACAGCTATGACTTGTTAGCCTCCTTCGGGGTAGAAAAGAGCTCCTGGCTGCAAGCATCTCTGGCCTCCGAGTCATCCTCTGCCTCTGGGTCTCCTCCCCCACATCCTTGTCCAAGATTTCCTCCTCTTGGCTCGGTGCACTTTTGACTGGCACATGAGCCACCGAAGTATCTACAGAGGCCTTCACAGTGGAGGTGGGGTCGCCACCGAGTATCACGTCCAGCTCTTTGAGGAACTGGCAGCTCGTGTGCACAGCACCGGAGCAGTGGTTTGCCTCCCACGCCTTGTAGTAGGTGCTCTGCAGCTCCTTCACTCTGATCTGCCCTAGAGTGTGTCCCAGTCACGGCCCCTTTCTGTCATGAAATCTGACTGTAGGTATCGTAATTCCTACAGCGCAGCTGGGACTGGACAGCCTCCTCTCCCCAAATGCTCATGAGGTCCAGCAGCTCAGCACTGCTCCAAGCAGGGGATCGCCTGGTGCGTGGAACAGGCATGGTCACCTGGAAAGATGAGCTGAGACCATTGTATGCATCACCGAGCAAACAGGAAGGGGAATTTCAAAATTCCCAAGGAATTTAAGGGGTGGGGCTCATAGTTGGTCACCTGAGGGCAGGGTAGTACAGTTCAAACCGATGACCAGAGAGGTAAGAACAGGCATTGTGGGACACCTCCTGGAAGCTAGTTGCAACACTGTAATCAACCAGGGTGTCTACACTGGCACCATGGAGCTGTAGCCACAATGCAGAAAACTGTACGCCTCTCGTCGGGTGGCTTTTTTACAGCGCTGCAACTGCGCAGTTTCTGCACATTAAGTGACTTGGCAGTGTGTACACCTCAGGAGTTACACTGCAGAAACTTGCCAGTGTAGAAAATGCTTCAGTGAACTGTCTATGACAGCAGCACTACAGTTGATGTGGTTGGCAAGCACACTCCTGATCCCTGGAGATAAACACTGTCTCCCTACCTCCAAACCATTTCTGGCTTCAGGCAATGGGGAGAGAGAAGAGGCAGTTTTGCCAACTACAGCTGGAGTTAAAAACGTGGCCCACAAGGATATCCACCTGCCTCAGCCCTTGCTGCGTTAGTGGTTCTAACCCTGGAGCTCAGCGCTTATTAGGAACTCTCGGGAGAGGCAAGAAGACATAGGCAGGGGTTGGGAGTGTACTGGCTGGCCACACCAGAGCAGCAACAGCATGAACGGTTCACTGAACCATGTGGGAATGCTGTTGTAGCAGCACATGTGAAGAAAGCAAGGTTAGGGTAGGTTTTCGCATTCTGAAAATCTGAAGTCCACAAACTCAATTTAAAACTGCGCATCTCAGGAGTTTTGCTAGACATATAAAGGAAGAAGTGAGAAAAGAGTAACAGCAACTGGCACTTTAATTATTGGGTTTTACTATTCTGAAAAGTACAGTTAGGTTATGTCTACACTACAAAGTTAAGTCGACTTAAGTTATGTTGACAATCATCCACTACTGTAATTAAACCACTTTTGCACATCCACATAATGCTCCTTGTGACGTCCAGTTAGTGCTCTTGCATTGACAGAGAGAGCAATGCACTAGGGTAGTTATCCCACTGTGTAACTCACCACCATCTGCCGGCAGGTGTTCTGGGAAGGGATCGCAGTGCATCATGGGGCTGGACTCAGTGGCCCATCGTGCAGTTTTCTCCGTCCCATCATTCTATGGGCTTCCTACTACGTTTGGCACCACTTTTCAACAGCCCCTGTAAACTTCCTGCCCATCATCTCTGTCTGAAAGCATGGACCCTGGACTGCTCTCCAGTATTGTGATGAGCATTATGAACACAACGTGGCTGATACTGCAGTATTTCATGAGCTGCGAATCTGATGACACCGTGGTGTCTGCCCTGCTGCGTGACATGGAAAGAAACAATTCAAGATTGATGTTGGCATTCACAGAGCAGCTGCACACAGTGGACCGTCAGTTCTGGGCATAGGAAATAAGCACCGAGTGGAGGGATTGCATCGTTATGCAGGCATGGGATGATGAGCAGTGGCTGCAGAACTTTCGGATGTGCAAAACCACTTTCCTGGAACTGTGTGCGGAGTTTGCCCCGCCCTCTGGCACAAGACCACCAAAATGAGAGCTGCCCTAACAGTGGGGAAGCTGGCAACTCCACACTGATACCAATCAGTTGCGAAACAGAAGTCCACCAGGGGGGTTGTAGCGATACAAGTGTGCAGGGCCATTAATCGCCTCCTGCTACAACTGTCTGCGACTCTTGGCAACATGCGGGAAATAGTGGATGGCTTTGTGGCAATGGATTCCCTAACTGCGGCAGGGTGATAGATGGCATGCATATCCCCATTTCGGCCCCAGATCACCTTGCAATGGAGTACAACAACAGAAAGAGCTACTTTTCTATGGTACTGCATACTGTGATGGATCATTTCACCAAAATCAACGCATGGTAGTCAGGGAAGGTGAATGACACATTTATCTTCAGGAACACTGGCCTGTACAGAAAGCTGCAAGCAGGGAGTTTCTTTCCAGACCAGAAGATTCTAATTGGGGATGTGGAAATGCCAATAGTGATCCTTGGAGACCCAGCCAACCCCTTGCTCCCATGACTTATGAAGCCAGAAACCTTGACTGCAACAAGAAGCACTTCAACAACAGGTTCAGCATGTGCAGAATGACTGTTGAATGTGCATTTGGCTGATTAAAGGGTCATTGGCACTGCTTTTTTGGCAGGTTAGACCCGAATGAAGAAAAATTGCCATGGTCATAGCAGCCTGCTGTGCTGTGCATAACATTTGTGAAGCTAATGTCGAGATGGTTTTATTATATCAGCGTAGCAAGAGAATTAAATTGGCGGGAGGAACATTGCAGTGCATAAACCTCCACATTAAGGTTGATGTAAGCTGTCTATGTCGAGTTAGCTGTGTAGTGTAGACATGGCCTTAGGTTCTTGAGCAGTATCAAATAAAGCTAACTTTCCAACCCTTTACACTTCAAAGCCACTATAGACAGAACACTGACCTGTAGGGAAGTGCCCACCAAAAAACATGTTGAATATTTCTTCTGGTGTGATGTCTGCTTCAAATTCCCTGTAATAATCATAATTCCTAGCCCGGGGAGTGCTGAAAGTCTCTTGCTCATCCCCAAATTGATCATATCGTAATCGTTTTTCAGGGTTGCTCAGAATGGCAAAAGCATTGCCTATTGCTGCAGAATAAGAGAGCAATATTACACATTTACTTTCATGCAATCTTTTCGAGTCAATATGCCTTTCATAAGCTGAATTTTATAAGATGAGTAACAACAAGTTGATAGAGGCACATTTTCTGTTGGACAAAGTGTAACACACAACCCTCTGGACAGAGAGACTCGATGTCCATTGGAGGTGTTATTCGTAAAGCAAAGTGAGTGCTCCTTTCAGTTATTCTTATGGATACTGGTATTAGCACTGATGAAAGCTGCTCACTCATCTTGGATAGAAGCAGGAAGTTAAAACATCTCCTGTAGCATACTGAAGGGTTGAAAATACTCAGAAAACTGGGGAAGAGACTATTCTGGAAATCTGTTAAAGGGCTGAGTGACAATACAGCTTTTTACCAAGTCTGAAACCAGTTAGTGACATGGTAGGCTTTAGACAGAGTGTGTGTCCACACACCATATGGTTAATTACATGACATTGCATCCTTCCTGTAGGATGTGTACTTTTAATTTTGTGTTAAGTTAACTTGTGTTACATTCCTATGAGTTGGACAAGATAAACACTATGCTCCTCCTAGGATTTACCTCAATCAGCTGAAAGGTTACAACTGCCTTGTCTTCACTAGACTTGTAACACAGGTTAGCTTAGCATGGGTTAAAAATATATCTTTTTTCCTAGTGAAGACAAGGACTTAGTTAAACAAGTGCAATTGCATGTACAGCATACCACAGAGGGCTAAGTGAGAATGGCAGCAGGGTTAGAGTGATCTCATGCACCAGAGGAAAGAAAGGAACAGAGGGTGAGGTGAGGGATGGCCATTATCTTACAAATGCCCACTTGCTGGCACAGTTTTGAGCTAGGGGAGTTCCACCAGTCACCTGAGAGACTATCAAGAATAGGGCTCGATCACAACATTTGGGAAACAAATTCTCAAATAAGGATCAAGGAATTTACAATAATTGCCTTTATATTAATAAGTGGTAGCTTTCAAAATTGTCCAATTTGCTTTTTAATGCCAAAGGCAATCCACTAGCTGTATTATGTTTAGCACTGAGATAGCCGTGGAGAATGAAAGCCTCTCTTCATAGAATAAGTACATCCCTGGCAGTTTCCCCTCTCCTCTACATGTCTCAACTCTGACCTGAAAGAGCCACCAATAGACCAGTTTGATGTCCATGGCCATTTTTATTCAATCTGTAACCACTTCACTGAGACTGAAAACAAAGGTTCAAACTGATACACTTAGGTGACTACCAGGACCTGAAATATGAGAATTGTTTCACATTGGCCACCATACAGCTAGTCAGCTGACAATGACCTCATCACTAGCCACCTGAGCTGGCTTTAAACTAGTGCCCCAAAGATGAAAGACCCCATATTTTATTACCAAGCCACCATGTCTCCCAGAACACACCAACATCTTTAGCTATTAATTTCTGAAGGTCAAATAGCTCCAGCAACAAACTCAAGTATGCAATAACTTTTTCTTGGAAAGTTGTGTTCATATAGTTTTTCGTAATGTTCAAGGTATTTAAATATTAATGCAAGTAAAGAACATTGAAGTTTGATTTTAAAATTTAGCACTTTTGTACCACCTTAATGCTATTTGAAATACATTTTTCATAGGCAAATTTACACTGAAAACCAACCCCCAGCCCAAAAAACCCCAACAACTTTGCAACTTCATATCTTCTCTATCTTAATACTGGCTAACTGAAAGCAAGGCTTTGCCAAGCTCTGTGTTAAGATAGCCCTGGCCATAGTTTGAAGATAAAAAAGAGAAAGTATAACAGATTTAATTTAAGTCTTTAGAAACTGAGATTGTTGATACAGATAATATAATCTTAGTATAAAATTCAAAGAATCAGAATAATACACTCAAAAACTTTCAATGTTTTCATGATTTTTAACTCATAATTAGAGCCCTACCAATTTCATGGCCGTGAAAAACATGTCATAGATGGTAAAATAAGCCCTTCCCTGTGAAATCTGATCTCCCCATGCTGCTCTGAGAGCACCCCTGCTGGGGGGCTCCTCGCTGCAAGTCTCTGCCAGGCTGGGGAGGAACAGGACTTGTCCTTCCCCTCCATGGCCACATACAGAACAATAGGTGATTAGACAACCAGGGAAACTGTTGATCAAATGGACGGCTATTCGTTACAAACAATACTGCTTAAACACCACTGTGAAACTTCAAAGGGATTTAGGATGCCTTTTCATTTTACTACTATCCTGTTTCTCACAGAGGTGTGTACTTTGAAACTCCTCCTAACAAAGACAACTCTTTGTCAGGCAGCTGTGGGATTTTATGAAGAAAACTGTATGCATCCTATCATCGCCTATGAAAATTATAAGCTGCCTGTGTTTCTATGAAGTCTTCAGCCAGGGTGCATTGCCATAGTCTGAAGCAAGCCTTGCTGGAAAATTCTTTTTAAAATAAACCGTACTTCATCTCACATACCTTTAAAAGCTTCTGTTGCTCCAGGAGCACAGTTCTTGTCAGGGTGAAATTTAAGGGCCAGTTTTCGATAAGCTTTCTTCAAATCCTCCTCATTGGCATCCCTCTCAACTCCCAAAATTTCATAATAATTGCTACACTTCTTTATTCTGAAAAGAGACAATTTTTTTTTTATTATTATTATCTGCATGCCTCTTCCTACAATACAGTTGAGAGAAAATTTTACAAGGAACCAAATAGACAGCACTTAACATAGATGAGGAAAAAGCAGCAGCAGAGAGAGACTGTATGTTGCTAAGATGCATGAGGAATCAGAGTTCTGTCTAAGGGATGGGGTCATGTGTATCACTTAAAATTCACTTAGTAAAAATGTAAGTGCTGAAGAAAGGTGCCAGGTTGTGCATCCTAGAAACTGAAGTCATCTGTTTAGCCACACAGCAGTTACAACAAAGGCAGAGGTAACACAAGCTTCCCCACCAATCCAGCTCAACCATCAACTGAAAGGAGAGATCTAAAGAGCTGGTGTGTAATTTGGTCTCCATGTTCATCCATCTCTTGCCTGCCCTGGTAAGAAAGCCATTAGTGTGCCCGTTTGTACCATGCACATAACTTCGGAACCTGAACACCTGGCCAGCAGGAACTGGACAGCACCAGGTTCATTTCATATAGAATAGCAAACCAGGCATATGTATCATTTGCAGTAGAAGAGCTTATTTAAATTACTTTCACCTGAGAAGACAACATTGATCAACAAGTGAAAAGGAGCTTGATGGGTCCCCCATTGTCATCTCTATTTGTGCAAACCACAATGTTTGTCTACCTATCTCAGATACTTATATTGCCCCCATCCATGTTGTACCTGAGCACCTCATAATCTTTAATGCACTTATGCTCACACCACCTCTGTGAGGTAGGGAAGCACTATTATTTCCATTTTACAGATTGAGAACTGAGGCACAGAGAGACTAAGTGACTTGGCCCCGTGTTACACGGGATGTTTGTGGCAGAGCAGGACCTGAACCCAGGTCTCCCACAACCCAGACTAGTGCTCTAACCACTGAGCCATCCTTCCTCAGTCTCTACTCAAGCAGCTCAGGGCTAGAAGGGCTAAAATTGAGATGCACTGACAATGCGGGGAGGGGGTGAACAATACTCAGCTATACTATCCTTTGCCTCAGCCATGCCTCATTTTCACGAGCAGGGCCCCAGTCCTGTGAAGCATTGCACACAGTGGACACACACATCCACACAGTGCCCCACTGAAGTCAACAGAAACAGGGGTCTTGCCCATGCAGAGGTCACTGTAGGAACAAGGCCTAAATTTAAACACACAGTTATGCTTATTTTCATCAAATCCTTCTTTTCAGGGAGTCTGTTTCAGCTGGGAAAAGTAAGTTTGGGCTGATACTTAGAATTTCAAGTCTTAGCTAAAGCTAGGTCTCCTCGACACAAAAAAGTAATTAAAAATGGTTCTACCTTTTAAAGTTTAAAACCTGATAATCTAAAAAGGAAATGTTTGTGCTCCTGTAACTTTAAAAAAACCGCTGTTTTTAAATGATCTTTTGCTAACTTTTTAGATTACAATATGGATAAATTGGTCACAGTACTTTTAGTAAACATTCACATTTAAATTTAGGAGGGTACAGTGACTGACATTCTTTTCATATACAGCAACTTTCGTTAATCACCTATTATTATGCATATTCCTCCTATGATTACGATGGCTCCATAGTTTAAACTGACTAGATACTAAATACAGATATTCATAATAGACATGTTCATTATTTGTGACTTAAACCCATAACACCTCAAGGAAGTTTAAGTTAAAGTTCAGAATATAGTTGATACTGCAGATTTCACCACTCAGAGATACTTATAATAAAAGGGCCCAATTTTCAAAAGGTGCAGAGCACCCACAACCCCCGTAAACACCATTCAGTCAGACCACAAGTGCACATTAGCTGCTCAGGACTACAGCAGCTTTGCAGTTGACATTTGGTTACTAAAAGATCACGAACATGAGACTTTTCCCTCTGCCAATACAATTTAATGTAGGGTTTACTGAAAATAGTTTGTTTACCTTTGTACCCCATACAACTGCTCCTCTGTGTACGTCATACTAGCTTCTCCAGAGCCTGCTTGACCCCTCTCATTGTTGCATTTCTCCTTCTTCCCTCTTATACAGTCGCTGCAAGCACAGAAGTCAGAACTCTCACTGTTTTCCTCTGTTGGGCATGCATTCCTTCTGATCGCGTCAATTAAGGCTGCAAAGCAACATGTTCCCGTTATGAATGTATTATCAAAAATGCAGTGACATATCATTGCATGTTTCACTGTACAATAAACATAAAATTAGAGAATTAAAGTTAGCATAAATCTGGTTAAAGAAATGTGTTGTAAAGAAAGGCCCTAACTAGCAAGTAAAAGAAAGATCTTGAAAGTAACAAGCTATAAGGCCAGCAGGAATGAAAGAGGAAGGATGCCTCGTTCAAAGAATGAAATAAGGGAAAGTTCCTAAAAAGGCCTCTGACAAACAGTGGTGACTGTAGATGGTTTTAAATAAGACAAAGAAACTGTCTTTAAAATAACCAACATGGACCTTCCCACCCCATTTATCAGTGTTCTCAAAAACTGGGGCCTACGTGAACTCAGATGCAAAGGAAAAACTGCTAGTCAGCTAGGAGGAGGGAGAGAGGCATGGAGGAAAGGCCTTCAGAAAAAAGGAGGTTGGAAACTTTATCTGGATTAAGACTTCAAATAAGGGAGAACTGCCTCAAATCAAATTTTCACTGAAGTCAGCAATTGGCAAGGTCATCACTTGTTTGTTAAAGGGTATAAAAAAAAGTAAGCTCTTAAAGGGTTCATTGCTAATATCTGCCTGCACACATTGGAGTGGCCCAGTATGGGTCTAAGCATCCCTGGGTTTAGCCCATTTGTAACTATCTTGAATTAATGGACACAAATCTGACATCAGGAATCAAAATACTCAAAAACCAGTGGGAGAACACTTTAACCTGTCTGGTCATTATATTACAACAGAAAAACTTCAAAAACAGACTCCAAAGAGAGACTGCTGAGCTAGAATTGATATGCAAACTAGACACAATCAACTCCGGTTTGAATAAGGACTGGGAATGGCTGAGCCATTACAAACATTGACTCTATCTCCCCTTGTAAGTATTCTCACACTTATTATCAAACTGTCTGTACTGGGCTAGCTTGATTATCACTTCAAAAGTTTTTTTTCCTCTTAATTAATTGGCCTCTCAGAGTTGGTAAGACAACTCCCACCTGTTTATGCTCTCTGTATGTGTGTATATATATCTCCTCAATATATGTTCCATTCTATATGCATCCGAAGAAGTGGGCTGTAGTCCACGAAAGCTTATGCTCTAATAAATTTGTTAGTCTCTAAGGTGCCACAAGTACTCCTGTTCTTCTTTTTGCGGATACAGACTAACACGGCTGTTACTCTGAAACCTATCTTGATCAAATGCTTATAAATATTTTGTTACTGTTTGGAGTAGTACATTGCTTATTATTTAGGCATGTTTAGAGAAACTGTATTAAATACAAAGGCTGACTGATAGTTATAAAGGAATTTATGGTTAAATTGGTGTTGTGATAATATCCCGCATAAATAATCTCAATATTCATTCTAATGGAAACAGCTTTTCACATACAAAAATCCATGAAAGAAAAATTCATCTTTCATCACAGCATTATCCATGGATTATCTTTAATGGGGGTCTTTTTTGTGTGTGTGCTGTATCTGAGAAACACATTACACAAAGCAAGTAACAGAAAACAAAGGAGAAAGTTCACCAGTTATATCAACAAAGCAAGAACCAAATACAAATTGAACATAATAATAGTACAGAATAATATAAATGATGCATGGACTGGAAACTACAGCTTCAGGGCTAGATTGCACAAAACGGTATGCAGAGAAAAATGTAATGCAACTTCAAGCCCTAGGCTCTTCCTCAACTCCCACAGTAATCTCATCCCCCCTCCCCGCCCCACTCCTTTCCCTGCCCAGCCCCCACAATGCCCCCTCCCCTCAGCACTCCCTACCAACCCCCTTCCCCTCCCCAATCCCTGCCCAGCCCCAGTGCCACCTCCCCGCTCCTTGCCCAGTCCCCTCCCCACTCCTTTCCCTGCCCAGCCCCCACAATGCCCCCTCCTTGCCTAGCCCCCCGAGCTCCCTCAGCCGCTGCCAAGTGCCGCGGCGCTCGCTACCTTCGGCCCAGCGCTCCCCGCTGCCCAGCCCCGCCATCTTGTTCGGGGGGAAGAGGGGGATGGGAGCGGGACCCGGCGTTACTGCGGCGCCGGCAGAGGGGGCGTGGCGCGGGGGCCCCTGGGTACTGTAGTCCTGCGGCTGGACTACAGTACCCAGGGGGCCCCGCGCGGCTGGGGGCAGGGAGGGTGTTAGGCACGTGAGGTGCTGGTCCCCTGCCCTCGCCTTGAGGGAATGGCGACGTCATCGAAATAGGCGATGGCGTCACGGAAACGCTCAGTGACGTAACGGAGACACTGTAAACTCAAGCCTCCAGCCAGCCATCAGGTCTGTGGCACCGGGGCGACAACCAGCCTGGTGCCGCACAGCGCCTGCCCCTCGGCGAAGGCCTCAGCCCCTCGGTTTCCCCCGCAGTGCTGGGAGCACTGAGATGGGTCTGCAACCTCTGGGGCAGCTCCTCGGGGCTGGCTGCAGCTGGTTATTCACAGCATCCCCTCCTCGTGCTGGCGCTAGGCGCTGCGGTTTGGTCTTGTACGGCTTGGCTCAGAGGAAGCACTGCACTGTAGCTCTTAGGAGCCGAAGTGAGCTCCGGTGTGGTAGCAGTGCTGTTATTGTCATTGTGTCTGCCCACACAGCACCTGCAAAGCGCACAAGGCCTAGAGGGCCATGCGGTCCTTTGTCTGAATAGCTGACATCCTGAAAGACAAGTACAACAGGAGGAGGGCGCGGGATGGAGTTACAGGTGACAAGGGCAGTGGGCAGGGCAGTGGCTGGCACATATTAGTAGATCCATTTGCTTTTGGGGTGGGGAGGTGCATAAACTCTCTTCCTCTTGCAGTCTACATGGCAAAAGTGGATCTTGAAGGATCTAAATGATTAGAGGGTAGAGTGGCCACTTGTGCCTCCCCAGAATACAGGACATCCCCTTGGCTGTCCCGCTGCCACCTGTGTGACCCCCCCACCCCCACCAGTGTGACCTCTCATGCATGGTGCATATGAGGTAGGGTGACCAGATGTCCCGATTTTATAGGGACAGTCTCGATTTTTGGGTCTTTTTCTTATATAGGCTCCTATTACCCCACACCCCCGTCTCAATTTTTCACATTTGCTGTCTGGTCACCCTAGTGCGAGGTCATGCTGCACGGAGGACACCATTTTGCAGAATGTCCTGCCCCCATCTGTGTGACCTAGCAGGCGGCCTGCTGACGGGCGCAGAGCAGTGTGATCTGCAAAATGGCGTTCCCTGTGCATGATACTGGACAAAACCACGTCCAGTTTTATATCAGTGCTGGAAAGGGGCAAAAACAGGACTGACTGGCTTAAACCCGGACATGTGGCTGCTTGTGAGAGGATAGTGTCATAGTGTATCAGCTTGAGAAGGGCATTCAGTGTGTAGGGACAGCATGGAAGAAAATGCAGAGAAGGTTGTGGGAGATTCAATTAAATGGGGCAACAAAACTGGCATCACTGAGAGTGGAGGAGGTGGGGAGCATCACAGTAAGAAACAAGGTCCCATAAGTAGAGATGAGCAAGTCGCAATTAGCTTGATTTTGATGTAGTGGAAAAGGCGGGAACCAGTGGTGAGACCCAAAGAGGAGGGTGACATGTTAGGAAGATCATTTTGGCAGCTGCATTTTGTACAGCCTGAAGGGAGCTAAGTGAGTGTCAGTGAGCCCGGAGATGAGGTTGCAGTAACAGCCCAGGTTGCAGTCAGATGGCCCGATCAGTTCCTGCAGGATGGATGATTCAATATTGTGGTTCTCAGACTTGTTCCTATTGTTGACCACTTCCTCAGACAGACTCCCTCAGGGACTATCTTCCCTCATACACTGCGTGGCCTCATTCCACGCTTTTATTTGGAACAACTGTACTGCTTAGTTACCTGACCAAATTGGATTAGGGCAGTATGTAGGAGGCTGAAAAGATGCTGAAAGAGAAGTCAAAGAGGTAGGTGGAGAAGATAGTATCTTGAAAGCCCAGTGAGGGGAGGATGCCAAGGAGGGAATAAACAACAATGTCAAAAGTAGCAGAGAGATGGGGAGGGTGAAAACAGAATAGAGGGCCTGAGGTTTGGCCAGAAAGAGGTCATTAGAGACCCTACTGAGAGTAATTTCTGTAAAGTGGAGATATCAGGAGGCAGATTGGAAGGGATCCAAGGCAGAGCTGGAGAACAGTGAGTGAGTTCATTGGTTGTAGACTGTGTCTTCCATGAGTTTAGAGTTTGAGAAGGGGCAGTAGGACCCTAGGAACAATTAGCATGAAGGGACAGTTTTTCAGAGGTACATGTGCACATGGTTTAGGCAGGGTGGGCAAACTTTTTGGCCTGAGGGCCACATCGGGGAATAGAAATTGTATGGCGGGCCATGAATGCTCACAAAATTGGGGTTGGGGTATGGGAGGGGGTGAGGGCTCTGGCTGGGGGTGCGGGCTCTGGGGTGGGGCTGGGGATGAGAGGTTTGGGGTGCAGGAGGGTGCTCCAGGCTGGGATCGAGGGGTTTGGAGAGCAGGGGCAGGGGGTTGGAGCATGGGGAGAGGCTCAGGGGTGCAGGCTCCGAGCGGCGCTTTCCTCAAGAATCTCCTAGAAGCAGTGGCATGTCCCTTCTCCGGCTTCTACACGGAGGCACGGACAGACGGTTCTGCATGCTGCCCCATCCGCAGGCACCACCCCAGCAGCTCCCATTGAAGCACGTAGGAGCCGGAGTGGGCCCATGCCGCGGCTTCCGGGAGATGCGTGGTGCAACCCCTGACCCTGCACCCCAGCTGGAGCGCCAGAGCAGGGGCCAAGCCGCATGGTACGGCCCCCGACCCAGTGCCCCACCTAGAACCCTGGAGCGGGGCAAGCTCCAGACCACGCTCCCCAGCAGGAGCTCACGGGCTGGCTTAAAATTCGTGGGCTGGATCCGGCCCGTGGGCTGTAGTTTACCCACCCCCAGTTTAGGGACTAGAAGGAGAATTCTTGGAATTTGACCCTCGTATTATTCAATATTGCAAATATTTTTACTCTATTTTTGTACAATTCATTTTCAAGGTGACCTACAGAGGTGGGGGTCTAAGGCAGCTGGGCAGCAGGGTCTGCAACCCAACAAAGGGAGGCAACACAAGGTCTGCACACAGGAGTGTGCCTGAGAGACTCAGAGCTAGGAATAATGACCCTGTTCTGCCCAGACCCAGTTAGTTTAAGAGCACATAGAATCCAGCCATTGGGGTTCACTCACAACAGACTGGTGTCTGTCCAGAGAGGGGGACTGGATCAGACTGTGACAGACAGAATTTTCAGTGGGACAGAAGTTCTATTTTCCATTCAGCGCCAAACTATATGTTTTTCCCTTCCGTAATTTTACAGAAGAGTTTGGCAGGTTTTTTAAAAAACATCCTTTGTAGTCCACCTTTCACACACATTTAAATTATGAAACTAATGGATATATTTAGAAACTCAATCAATAGTTACTTGTGAAAACATTGCATTTATTATTCCATATACTTTATTATCTTCTGTAAAACCCAGCTGCAGGTCAATAATTGCCATCAGCATATTTCAATCCTGCATTCTCCACAATACATCCTTAAATCACCCTATGAAATTAAATCAAGCTAAATGATTGTGCCCGATTGACTGGTGCAATGGAGTATATGTAACAATACATATATTGACTCTGTCAGTGAAAGTGAGATTTATTTTTTTCTTTCACTGCCATCAATGTTTACCTTGAGGATCGATACATCTTGATGTTCACCTCAAGGGAAGTCAATATGTGCATATTGTGCAGCATGTTAAATAAGGCATTTTGAAAAGTCTGTTCCTTCAGGCTATGGAGCAAATTAAGTTTGTTAGAGCGAGTCATGAGTGTAGGCTGGGCAGAGAGGAATGTACAGTTATCAGTCATGGAATTTGGGCTTTAGAATGTTAAATTGCAAAATATAGTGGCTGAGATTTTCAAAGCTACCTAAGGATTTGGATGATAAATTCCCATTACAATCAAATGGAAACTGGGGATCCAGATCCCCTAGGTGGCCTTGGGAATCTCAGCCAGCGTAGGTGTGTTTTCACTGCAGACTTAAGTGATTGGCATCTGGATCTCGCCACCCGTGTGAGCAACCTGGGTATGCCAAGCCATACCCAAGCTATTGCACTGCATCCTCACTTGTGCTGCACTCCCTGCTTGTGTAGTTAGAATTGCTTGGCCGGGGCACAGCACTTGGTTCTTTGTGCTGCAGGAAGATGAGCTGCTCTATGATTCTATCCCAGTGAATTGTGGGAGAACTTGCCTATCCTTCTGAGTACACGGGGAGAATTGTGAGAAGGCATTGAAGGACTATCAGTACTGAGCACCGGGGCCATTGATCTGGGCCGAGCCGAGCACCAGGCCGAGCTGCCGGACCCCCTTCTTCTGAAAGCTCTCCTGGCCGAGGCGCTGGCCTCCTGAGCACCAGGCCGAGCAGCCGGTCCTCCCCACTGAATCACCCCCTTCCAGCACCGGGCTGGCACAAGTGCCTGTTCGAGCCGCCTCACTCCCCAATCAGATGCCCTCACCCACCAGTGGCTTGCCGTGTCCCTCCTCATTCCCCCTCCCAAGAGGAAGAGGAACGCGGCGAGCAGTGGGGACATTCAGAGGGAGGGTGGTGGTGTAGTGGAGGACTAACCATCAGGCAGCAGCAGGAGGCAGTGAGGACAAAGGAGAAGGGACAAGGCCACCGTGGCCCAGGTGGCCAGCAGCAGGTCGGCAGCAGCTGTGCCAGGGAAGGCTTAGCCTTCCTTGGCCTATTATACCTGCCATCCATGACTGGAGTGGTTTAGCCTGCATCCTCACTGCAAAATGGGTGGGTGACCAGCCCAAGTGAAAGCCTCACTCCGGCTTTAGTCTATAGCCCAGCCAAGTCAGCTAGCCCAGGGTGAAAGCACCACCATACCTGGATATGGGACACTGGCACAATGCTCTTGTGCTGACAAGAGCAGCTCTGTGGGGGATGGAAGGAGGGAGATGTGTAGGGAGCTGGGCACAGAGGCCGTAACCCAGGTGGGCCCTGTACTGACCCAGGACACCTTTCTGATGACCTAGTGCTGGTGCAGAGTGGCTGCAGCATGGAAGGGTCAGCTCTGTCCCCAGGAGCAGGTAGGCTGAAAAGGGAGCTAGCCCTGGAGGATGGGGAGGAAATCCCATTCCGATTGCCTGCTGCCCACCAGCTGCCCCACTGGAGGGGAGGAATGCCTCTCCAGTGCAGGGGCTGGGCATTGGCTGCAGGACATCAGACGGGCTCTGGGCTGATTGTCTGCTACAGGGTGGACTAGAAAGAGCATGCTTGCCCTGAGGCCTCTGCCTAGCTCCTGGTTATACTATTGCAGGGATTGGGGGAGTTGTGTGCGTGCCCTCCAGAAAACCCCCCAAATCGTCTCGGGTGCTGTTGGAGGGCTTGTTGTTTCATTGCTGAGAGCAGTGCTTGTTTCTGGGGTTAGTTCCTGCTTCTTCAGAGATTGCGGAAGGGAACCAATGTGTTTAGGCCCAATCAGAGACAAGTGCGCGGGGGTGTTTCAGGATCCATTTAACTAACTTTGGGGTGCCCCAACCCCACTGGGGTAGGTGGGTGTTGTCTTATTACCTAGCTATTTATAATCCATAACCACACAGTCCCACCTTGCTGAGCGAGGGGCTTTGTGAGATCTCTTCCAGCTATGTCGAGTGGAGGTGCTCTCTGGCCTCTAAAGGATTTCTGCTGGGGTTACCTCAGGCACCTTAGTCTGAGACAGGGTTGCATTAGTCATCTGGGTCCTCACAGGTTCTGTAGTGCTCACCCATGAACCTTTCTGATGTCATGGCTGCAGGAACCTTATCTGGGCTAGGCTGGTGTGCTACCCAGGGAGCCAGTCACAGGAGTCTGGGCTATCCTCGAGGATTATCATGTGTTACCTGGCTGGAGAATTCCTTAGACAGGCCAGGCTGCTTTAGGAGCCAAGTGTTACACTCTGATGCACCCCAGAACAGCAGTCCCTAAACACAAGGAAAGGGAAGCAGGACCCTCAGGTAGTTGGTCAATCAAAACGTAACAACCATAAACCAATTAGGTCAAAACAGTTTGAACAAAACTTAACTGCAGTCCAACTGGCAGGTATGTAGCAGCACGCCCTGTGTAACTGCACACCCCCAAAGCTAAGTATTTACAGGAACTGGAACACTGAGTTCAGGAACCAGGAAACAAAGAGGAATGGGACCAGGGAGGGAGAAGGAAGCAATACGCAGGAAGGCAACACACCCACACACCCACCAAGAGACAGTGTGCTTTTGTTATTGTCTCTCTTCTATATTCCTGAAATCACACTGAAGACTGCAAGGGCACTGCATGTACAGCTCAGCCTTAGCCAACATAAGCAACAAAGGGTGTGACCCTCTAGTAAATAATAGTAATTCCTGTTATTAAAGGTGAACTAGCAGAATTTTTGAAAATAATCCTATCAGACTCTCCCTATACATCACACAGGAGCCAAAAAAAAAAAAAAGAGCAAAAGTCTGACTTACAAACTTCTTTGCGTATCACCTTTAACAGTGCTCAGTGGATTAGGTTGTAGAACATCCCCAGATCCATTTGAAAGTGAGGAAAATGTAGGAGGTAGGCGCAATGTAATTCTGCCATACCAGGAGGCTGGGAAGTTGAACAGGTCAGCTGTGCTATTACCGAAAGCGTACTACGATCTCTGGTCTCTGTCTTTCCCAAAGGACACTACCTCCAGCATGCTAGCTCAGTATTCAGTACTGACTGCAGGTGGAAGGAGTACCTATCAATATCATTTCCTGCAGCACTTTGCATCTTCCTTGGAGGACTCCAATCTACAGACTACCCTGGCCCAGCATTGCTTAGTTTTTGAAAGTTCAGAACTCTGGAGGTGGTCTAGCCACAAACATATTAGCAAAGAAACATCTGTGTTAAACCTGAGGTACCAATGCTCAAACATCACAGTGATGAGCACAGTATAAATACCTAGCAGAGAATCTCATTGACATTTCCTGTTAAGTGTTGCATAGGGAGTGTAACAAGGGTGTGGTTTGTTCCTTTTTGGGCCAGGGAGGCAGATGCTGCAGATCAGCTGACCCAGCTGGACAGTAGCTAATGATTGGGTCTGATTCCCAGGTGGAGGATATCAATGAGTTCATTGTACCCTCTCTGGTGGCTGCAGCAAAAGGCTCTGAGGAGCAAGAAGACCCCCAGGTTGGGGGAGAGTAGACCCTTTCGCTACTGGAGGCCAGTCTCAGTCAGAAACAGGACTGTTGCTTGTGTCATTATTCCACATTTCTTTTTGTGTGCTGAAGAATAAACAGAGCCCTCAAGAAAGGTCTGAAATGTAATTACATGTGGCTGATTGTTTGTCCCAGGCTGGTGTTCAGGTCCACCAGCATACAGTGATTATGTGTCACTCAGGGGTGTGAAAAACCCACACCCCTGAGCAACCTTGTTGAGCTGTAGCCAGTGCTAGGTTGACAGGATTCTTCTATTGACCTTGCTATCACCTCTCAGGAAGGTGGATTAATTACAGCAACAGGAGAACCCCTCTGGTGGTTGTTGTAGGTATTGTCTCCACTACAGTGGAGCAGCCGCAGCTGTGGCACTGTAGCATTTTAAATGTAGACATAGGCTTAAGCATGGTGACTCGTTGGGGCTGTTAGTTAGGAACCAAAGACTGGCAGAAAATAAAGGGCTGCATTCTGTTAAAGTGATTTTACTTCTGTTATTCCAAGTAATTGAATCATTTCATTTGACAGATGTTGCTGTCCCCATTCAGAAGGGATCAGAGCACAGACCTGTTGGAAGCATCATATACTCAGAGGCCACATTTGCCATCAAGGAAGGGTTATGGATATTCCCTGCAGGGAGCATACTGTAGTCATAGGAACATGTCTGACTGGCTGAAGTTTAATTCATAGAAATCATAATTAAAATACTTTGCACTTCTCCAGCAGCTTTCATTCATGGACCTCCAACTGCTTTCCAGGCATGAATTAATGTAGCCTCACAACACCCTTGGGAGGTAGGTAAATATCATTCCTGCTTTAGATAGGAAAACTGAGGCACGGAGAGGGACTATCAGCAATTATGCCTCAATTCAGCAAAGCACTTAAGCATTTGCTGAAGTCCTATTGACTTCAGGCCTGATCCATGCCTGCTGAAGTTAATGGGAGTCTTTTTGTTTGTTTCAATGGGCTTTGGATCATGCCTTTCAGTGCAAAGCTGAACTGGGATGTTTGTGATCAGCTGTGGGGCAAGCCAATGATTGTCTGGCACAGATGCCAAAGGGTCATTAAGGGTGTGGTCTGTGTCATCTGTGAAGTTGTAGGTTTGGCTCTCCTCCCCCTAGGAGCTGCTAGAACACACTGAAAGTTTGTGTGCCTATCAGAAATATAGTTAGAACATCAAACATTATGAGAGGCAGCCTCCAGCTGGAGAAAACTCTTATGACCCAAATGGGGTTACTGAGCTTGATTTTAGAGTAAATATATTGATTGGAAGGGATGTAATAACTTATAAAGGAAATGCCTCCCCCTGCCAAAATAGAAAGTCAGTGCTGATTAGCTAGTAGTGTTTCCTCATGGCTCCTGTCATGTCACTGTCTTCATAACACCTACAAAAGAACCAAAACATGATGCATCAGCAGGCTTTCTTGGCAGACAAAAGAAAACAAGCAAAGTATCCCCCCAGGGACTCACCCTTGGAGAGCCACTTGGGAACTCTTGGCCATCCCTCCCACAATCCCAAATGCTAGACTAGGTGTCAAATAGTAACCTCTAGGGAAGTGATGGTCCAGCTGTGTGTGTGTGGGGAAGGGAATTAATGTTAATGAAACCATGTACTGCAAACACCAATCACAACACATCATACCCACAGTGGGAGCTGGGAGGAGAACAGTGGTCCCTGATCTCTCAAAAATAGGTCTCTACCTCCAGCTAAAGAACTTTTTTAGCCCATAGTGGTAGTCCCTTCCCAGTGTGTTGTCAGCTGGCCACTAGATGGCAATGTAACCCTCACTTATACCTACAAAGACAGATGGTACATGCCAATGGTGCTTCAAAGGACTCAGATAGTTCAGGTAAGCTTTGGATAGGCACCCAAATTCTTCCATGCTCTTCTGAACCAACTCAGACCTCTGGAAGTTTGCATGGACCTGTTTATTACCATTTTCCAATGGATTAAGAAAGCAAAGGGATCTTCTCCCCAAGGAGAGAAACAATATCCTAAGCAATTCTCTAAAATGCGAGGCTAGAAAGAGAAACCTTTTCCGAAGAGGGGTAACTTGTACTGTTGTTCATGCTTAAGTTCTTCATGGAGATCAGAGTGATGCTGTCCTTGGCTGTAGCAGGAGAGCAACTGCTAAATAAGAGAAGGTGCAGGCCAATTACTGTCTTTGGAAAATTAAAGCAACTGTCATAAGAGGAGAGGTTTCTCATCACAATCAGACAAGGCTAGGAAAAAGGATGGCTCAGTGGACCAGGACTAGCTGCTAGAGCTTTCCCCCTCTTGGTTGCTGGTTCATTTCCAATCCATGAAGAGAGAGGAGCTCAAGCTATAGAATTCAAATCTGGATCTAGGACTCCCCATAGTTATGGGTAGGAGGCTTCTGGATTAATGGATCCAAACTGGATCAGTGAAAGACAGCACAGTCCTGTGAAATCTGGATCTGAACTTGGAATCATTGTTCTGGTTTTGACCCATCTCTACTGGTATAAATGAAAGTTCTTCTCATCCGATGTCTCCTCAGTGGTCTCTGGGAAACAAGTTGTGGTTTCAGACAATTCTTAAGTAGATAAATGTTCATGTAACAAATCTATCAGCACAATTAGTACTGTTGTTGGCAGACTCAGTGAAGAGGCCAAGGACACAATGGATAGAGCGCCTGAATTACCCTTTCACTACGTGGTCCTTCAACATCATGGTTGAACACATTGCTAGGCATGGGGAGTCTTGCACTGACTGTTGCTCATGCTGTGTCCATTCTGGGGCTACACAGCGGAGTTCAGCCTCCAGGGCTCTGGCAGTTACTAGGTACTGATTGTGTTGTACAAAGAAGGTCCAAGAACATATTGTTTTAAAGTAGCAGCAGCATTCAGGGGTATTACTACCGTTTGTGTTGTGGAGGAGTGTGAAAAAAGTGAGTCAGGAAAAGGCATCCTTTCCCTTTACTCTGTTGATTCATATTGGATTGTCAGACAGTTTAGAGAAGGGTGGTCTAGTGACTGCGGCACTAGCCTATGACTGGGGAGACCTGATTTAATTCCCTGCCACAGACTTTCTGAGTGACCTTGGGCAAGACCCTTAGCCTCTCAGTCCCTCATTTGTAAATTGGGAGTAAATACCTTAAAGAGTGTGAGGTGCAGGGCGTGTCATATAAACTTGGTCTTTGGGACCACTCCTGTCTCAGTGAAGGCACTTTCAGATCTGGGGGCCTAAACTTAGGCGTCAAAGTACATAGTTAGGTAGCTAAATATAAGTAGGCTGATTTCCTGACGGTGCTGTGCTCCCCACTGGCTTCAATGCATCTCAGAAATTCGGTACCCAAATACGTGGCTTGAGATCCAGTTTTTCCACTAACTCTACTGGGGGCAAGATCAGGCTCAGTGTCACTTTTCACCTATCCCAAAGAAATGTCATGACATTCCCCTGCACCCCAAATGCACTAAATATTTCCTTCCCCTTGCTAAAGTGAGTTTTGAAAAAAAAAAAGATCAGTCCTAGTCCATGCCTGGAGCTCGCAGGTGCTATGGCAATACGAATAATTGATACTAATCCCTGATCCTTCATAGTGGGCCGTGAAGAAAGCCGTGATTGCCGAGCAGCCTCACCTTTCAGATACCACGGAGCTCCCCGGCTTCTGTTTATCTGTTGGAAAAAAAAAAAAAGTTGGTGCTGGGTGAAAAAAAAAAAATCTATCAATGAGCAAAGCGAGATTTATTCAGAATGACCCCGGTGGTGTTGTAAATGGTAATCAATGGAATGTAAAGCCTCTGCCAGGTATTTCAGCCCTGAGTAGAGAAAACTGTATAAAGCTGAGTGAGCTGAATACAGTGCTGATGTTTGCCTTACTTGTTTCTTTTAAGCCTTTTGGCTAACATAGAGAGTCCTGTCAGTTGAGCTGCTTTGCCCCCTAGTGGACAGTGCTTGAGCTGGAATATAGGCTTCACCAGGAAATCTTACTATTCAGTGCAAAAATCTGTGCTAATGCAATGTGCAGGTTCTTTACTCGCTTCGGGTCTGAAGGACCCGCCACCGAAGTGCCACCGAAAACCCGGAGCAAAGACACCCCCACCGCCAAAGTGCTGCTGAGGACCCAGTAGGGAACCGGTTATTAGGATTTTGGGAGCTCATCACTGGACAAAGCCATTTTTAATAAAAGCATCTTAAGCTCATTCCCCTCTGCCTCTACTCAAAGTGGCCAGATCAAGTTTTTTTTGCTAATTAGTGGGTGTAAAAGGGAAGAGGGAAAGGAATAATTTCAGGATGAGACCAAACATGGAGAGTTTCGGCCTACAAAGGATTTTTATACCAAAATTACATGGGCCCAGTTCTGAAGGCCATCTGGAAAACAGGGATCTGGACCAGAAATGCCATTTAGCTCTGGATACAACCCCTTATAGCACTTCTGGAATGACTGTAACTACACAAGCATATACAAATACCTTCTGCATCTTTGGAACGGTTACACTTGAATTTCAGACTGACCACGCTGGCCAGGACGATAACAACAACTACCAGAATGACTATGAAGCTGATGACACCTGAATAATTAGAAAAGAATAATTAGTCAATGATAACGTAACAGGTCTGTCTGGGGCCCAGTCTAACTCCTACTGAAGTCAATGAGTTAGCCCTGTTGACTTCTATGGGACTTGGGTTGCATCCTTAAGGAAAAACATTAAGCAGATTTTTATTTCTGTTGTAATGAACATCAAAATGTATTGACCAGAGAGGTGATATTCACTAGAATGAGAAACCTCTTGCTCTTTTGTCTTGAGTGGTATTTTCCTCAAATGACAATACATCTTGACTTCCAATAAACCTTTAACCCAAAAGGCTGAGTTTACTCCTGGTATAATCCTACCAAGGTTGAAACCAACTGCATCACCAAGCTTCACCTCCACATCACCAAAAGACAGGCCCTTACCAAACGCTGCCATCGTCAGAGCCGATTTTTCCTCCGTCGGGACAGGGTCTGAGAGGGAAGATCCTGTGCTCCAGGCAGAGGCGATGGTTGTGGAGGTCACTTGTTTTGAAGCGCCTGTGGAAAAGGTAGTTTTACCTAAAGACTTTCTACTCAGAATCCGGGGAGAATGTAATTCTGAGGCCACATTGGCAAGGTGCCTCCATTCCCCCAAAGAGCGTTTAGCCTTACTGCAGAGAGAGACTGAGCTGCTCCCAGCGAAATCAATGCAAAATTCCCATTGGCCTCAATGAGAGCAGGACCGTATTTTGCACTTCTGTGCCCCTTTTCATCAAAAGATCCACATGGATGAGTGAATGCTCATGATCTACCATTTTATAGCCGGCACAGAGAGGCCGAGGGATTTGCGGCATGACACAACTGCAGCAAGAGCCAAGTATAGAGCCCACACTTCCCGATTTCCATTTGTGTGCTTTAGCCACAAGACCAGCATTCCTCTCAGAGAACCAGCTTTCCTGCCTAGCTCAACCAACCGCCCTTCATGCCTGAACAGTTCATCCCAAGGAAGGGAAACTTCTGTGGTGTTTTCAGGTTTGCCAGAGAGTATATGGGAAGTATCAGACACACTGGTTAGCTCCTGGCACAGCTCTCTGCCTCTGCTTATGGCAATGGCTTTGAGAGACAGTGATGTAATGGCACCAATCCAGGATATGCTGTGCAAAGGGTTGTAACACCGTCTTTGGGCTTCTACACTGGAGCACAAACAGATTTTCCAAGTGGAAACCAAAGGAGCTGGTCAGAAAATGGAATTTTTGACCTGTGGAACATTCCAATATTTCAACATTTGTTTTCATCCAAATCAGGACAAAAAAAGTGGAGTATCAAAAATGTTCAGAGAATGAAAAATTGCGAAAAACTTCCATTTGGAAGTGTTGAAATGAAAAATGTTGACATTCTCAATTGAAATAAAATGTCAATTTGAATGGAAACATTTTGGTTCAAAATGTCACTTTGGAAAAGGGAAATTTTTAATGCCAACTGACATTTACCCATGGAAAATTTCAATGTAGACAAAACACATTTCCCAACTCCTCCCCTCCCCCCCAAAAAAACCCCACCAAAAAACCACGCCTTCTTTTTGATCGAAATTTTCAAGTAGCCTTCAACAGCTGCCTCCCAGAGTAGAACTGTGCTGGAGGAACATAACTGGTAATGGGATTATCCAGATTGCAAATGTTGCTATACAATGGTTCTATTAATCATCAAGTTGTTTGCCTTGTGCTGAAATACTGCATCTTCTCATTTATCCATGGTCACTAGACAACTGTCTTATAGGATTTTCTTTGCTACTCTGCTTGCTGAGCCTGGCTTGGGTATTTAGTATTTGGGAAATGTTAGATCCCACGCCAAAAGCCTGGAATGATGGAAATATCAGTAGCAACTCCATAGTTAAAGCTGCACTGAGCTTTTACATAAAGCAGGATTCAAATTAAATACCAGGCTCTGTGATACCCTAAAGGACTATTAGCTTTACTGAGCACAAACATTTACATAGATAGAACTGCATGCACTGGGACTTGTGTAAAATCTGGAATGGACTCTTGAGGGGGCGGGAGTGGACTTTGGTTGTTCCACAGTCTTGGGTTCAAAGCCCGAACTCAGGATTTAGAGCTCAATCCAACTCCCACTGAATTTAATTGGAGTCTTTCCACTGACTTCAGTGCTGGATCGAGCCTTTACTCCAGGAGAACTCTCCCTGAAGTCTACAGGAATCTTGCTCAGAAGAGACTGCAGGATTAGGGCCTACGTCAGAAGCATGGCAAGAGTCTTTCCAAGACATTACAGGGGGCATTTTACTCTCAAAGTGAAGTCATTCTTTTCACACTCAGACACAGTCCAGTCAGGGTGCATTGGTTGGATTTTGTCTTCTGGTCTATATTGACTGCTGGGATGACACCCCCGTTTATTCCAGGTGTTACGGATAGCAGAATTCCAAGGTCGGACTACATTTAGAGCAGCTGGACTCTGTAAACCAACTAGTTCAATTGCAATGAATTCTTGTTTAAATTAAAAGCTGTTATATAAGGGACACAGCCTGCGCTCCCAATTCCCCTGGATCTGGATGAGGAAAACACAAGACATGAAACTTGTCAATGGACAGTTTGTAGCAATTAAAAGAATTATAGACCAAGCTGGAGGGAAATGTTGGTTTTTCCTAACCACGGGTGGCAACCAGGGAAAAAGGGCTTTGTTTTTAGGCTTAACACCTTCCCCCCAAACAAAACAAAACCCCTACTGTGGTTGTACCCCACCCCCTATTCCATGCTTTGAAGTTAGATAGAAACCACGTGAAAACAGGGAATTAAAAATTCCCCTGTGACTGATCAGAAACTCACCTAAGCCGTTTGCCCAGGATATTTGTGTTACTGACTGATCAGAAGGCTTGACTTTAATGCTGGCTGTTTGCCAGCTCACCAACAAAAGGCCTTGGGGGTGTATGTGTAGGGGGTGTTTTCATAAGTGTATGTGACTAAGAGCACAAGTCCCATTGATCTTCCAGGAGCCAGGGGATCATAAGTCAATTGAGGTGCTTTTGAAAATTCCACCCCTTCGGCTGGCTAGCAGCCACCACCCTCCACCCCAAATCGCTTCCTGAGCCTCTGCAGTGCCACAGCCCCCACCCGGCCGCGCTGAATGCCAAGGTTGTAAACAAATTAGTGCAGACCCTGAACGCAGCAGTGTGGGAGAATGTGGTCTGAAAATGCACCAGACAATGCATGTCAGCGCAGGGGAGTCAACTATAGGGCTGCCCTTTGTTTTTTAAAGTTCCTTGGGGAAACTGTCGCTTTCACTGAAATCTCCTCCAAAATTCAGCTCACAAGATAACACTGCAAGCTGGAAAAAACCCTGCAGTTGTTACTGAATTCTCTCAGACGATTTTTTTTCAACCTGAATTTAACCACAAAGTCTCTTCCCAGTGCTTAATTTGTGGAAGGGCTTGCTCGGGCTGAGCCTTGGCACCTCTATGGCACCTCTAGGCTTGGCAGTTCATAGTCCTGGCACCTCTAGCTTGGCAGTTCATAGCCCCGGCACTCTGGGTTTTCCTGCTTCTTTTATGAAAGTAAAAAAATTGCTTGAGCGTCCACACCTCTTTCATTACAAATTAAGCACTGTCTCTTCCTCATTCCTGCCCAACAAAATCAGATAGCCTGCCAATAAACCATCTATGGCATGCATTAGCTTACCTGTGCAATCATCAGAGATACCGGCTGAGATGTTAAACTAAAGACTCAGTGCTCTACTCGGCGCTGGTTAGGCCCTGGCTGGAGGACTGTGTCCAGTTTTGGTCACTAATGTATAAAAAGGATATAGCCAAACTGGAAAGGATCCAGAGGCAAGGGAGATGATCAGGGGGATGGAATGCAAGCCATATAAGCAAAGGCTGAAGGAAAAGAGGAGAATAAGGGGGGACATGATAGTGGTCTTCAAATACTTGAAAGGCGGCCATATAAAAGATGGAGAAAAGTCATAGCTCTCTTACCGTAGAGGGCAGGACAGGAGGCAAGGGGGTCAAACTACAGCACAGCAGATTTAAATTAAATCTCAGGAAAATCTTCCTAACTCTAAGAACAATAGGACAATGGAACAGACTGCCTAGGGAGGTCATGGAAGCTCCTTCGCTGGAGGTTTTCAAAAGGAGGCTGGATAGCCATCTGTCTTGGATGGTTTAGACACAACACATCCTGCATCTTGGCAGGGTGTTAGTCTAGATGACCCTTGCGGTCCCTTCTAATCCTATAGCTCTTTGATTCTATAACTCTTCTGCCTAACCCAACAGTCATACAGGAAAAAGTTGTGTGAAACTTCATGAAGAATTTGAGAAGTTCCTACACAGCCTATGAGCCAGACTGGACGGCTCATACTCCTGTTGGTGAGCGCTTAGAGCCTGCTGTTCCAAAGGGCTCAGTGCACTGGGTGCTGGGCATGCAACAATTTGGCCTTTGCTACATAGTCTTCCTAGCATCACTTGTACAAGGAAGCACTCATTGACAGGAGGATGGGTTGCACAATCTAACCCTCTGTGTATGTCTACACTGCAAGTGAAGGTGAGATTGTAGCACACTTGGCATGTAGCGCAGTGTAGATATGTCAGTGTAGCAACCAGAGTGCATCTTTTTGGTGTGACCCTGCTAGCTAGATTAAAGCTAGCACCGATATGCCAACCTGTGCTACAATCACCCTTCACTTGCGGTGTAGACATAGCCTGTGTGTGCAAAGTCTCAGTGTCACTACAATGAAGTGTACCGTACTGTGCTAGGAACACGGCAGGCACTTAACAACTGCAGCTGATGTTGATGCCGATTTTGATTTTCCCTCAGCTAGGCCAGACAGATGGCCTTTTGTTGTCTGCTTTGAGGGCCTGGGAGTTGGTGTAATTAAAGTCAACACATTTGAAGCTGTGGAATAAATGCAGGGTTATTTTTAATTAGCTCTCATCACCCGTGTTCATTTAGAAACAGCTCAGCTAAAGGCAGTGCCCTTCCCAGGAAGTCCTCAGGCCTCCTGGGAGTTATGGGTAATCTGTTAAAAAGAGCATAGCGTTGAACAGCCAAGGAAACTACTTCTAGTTCTGCTTGAGGGAACAGAGCGCCTGCAGTACTGTAACTTTAGCAGTAGCCAGAAATCTTATTGCTCAGGTGAGTTGAGGCAAACACAACTCTTGGGCTAGACGGCAGGAGTTCCGTCTCGTATTGCACCTTTTCCTTTTTCTCAATTTTTAAAATAAAGAGGTTTGTACTGGCCTAGAAATACCCATCACCCCCACACACAATTGTTTGCTTTCCGACACACGCTGGCTTATGTGTTTCACTTCCTTTATGCTTGGATGGCTCAAGAGCAGCTACAGAAATTCACCTTTGCAGTTTGCTTTGAGTTTTGGGGAGTCCACTTGAACGTGACACTCTAAGCAAAACATTGGGGCATGAACCCTGTGCAGAACGAGGCAGAAAAATAAAGTTGCGCACAAATCCCTGCAAGGAAAGTTGAAGCAGCATCACATGACTTTGCAGGTATTTGTTGCTGACAATCCTCCTCGTTGTCAGGTGGGAAAGAAATGCAGGGAAAACAGCTTTAAAGTATTTCTCCTTTAGGCTCCAATTCAGCAAAGCATTTAAGCACATGCTTAACTTTAAGCACATGTGCAAGTATTTTGCTGAATAGGCATGGATTGATAAATAGGAGCCATGCTGAATTCCCCTCTCCCTCCATGCATTAGATGGCAAGAAGGCTTGCAGCGGGTTTTTGCAAACTGGAACTCTTCTTTTAGAAGGAATGGCCCAGAGGATCCTGGGGATCCCCACAATCTAAGGGGCTCGCTGACCTCCTTTCTGGCCCAGGCTGCACCGGAATGCAATTGCTTTTCCCATCGGAAAGGAGTGATGCTCTCTCACATACTTGCTGGTGCCACAGGTGTGGCTGTGAAGTATATGGTGGCCATGTAAAACCACGGGCCAGAGTTACAAAGGTATCCACTTAAGTGCTTTTGAAAATCCCACTAGACAGCAATCTGCATCTTAAGGTACCGAAATCCCTTTGTAAATCTGTCCTCAGGTGAGTTTCTGACCCATGAGCAGCAGAGTTGAAAATGGTTATCAGCCAGGTCACTACCTAAAGGAGTTGCACAGTGTGGGATTGCAGTGGGAGGACTTCTTTTATCGGCATAGCTATATGTAGCAGTGGACATCCGCACTGGTTCTAGCTATCAATATAAATCTGCTAGTAAGGGGCTTGTGCTGCTCCAAAAAGTTAGGAGTACTTGCGGCACCTTAGAGACTAACAAATTTATTAGAGCATAAGCTTTCGTGGACTACAGCCCACTTCTTCGGATGCATCCGAAGAAGTGGGCTGTAGTCCACGAAAGCTTATGCTCTAATAAATTTGTTAGTCTCTAAGGTGCCACAAGTACTCCTGTTCTTTTTGCGGATACAGACTAACACGGCTGCTACTCTGAAACCTCCAAAAAGTTAGTTAGTTAGTTGTCATGCTGTCTTGGACAGCCCAGCAGCCTCCAAACACGTTATCAAGTATCAGGGGGTAGCCGTGTTAGTCTGTATCTACAAAAACAACAAGGAGTCTGGTGGCACCTTAAAGACTAACAGATTTATTTGGGCATAAGCTTTCGTGGGTAAAAACCACTTCTTCAGATGCATGGAGTGAAAATTACGGCTGCAGGCATTATATAATGACACATTAAGAGAAGGGAGTTACCTCACAAGTGGAGAACCAGTGTTGACAGGATCAATTTGATCAGGGTGGATGTAGTCCACTCCCAATAATAGATGAGGAGGTGTCAATTCCAGGAGAGGCAAAGCTGCTTTATGCCATGTTATGGCATCCATAGTTCTGTCTTAAACCAAATCTGGCACATCATGGGGTATGGTGCCTGTGAGAGACAGGTGGCTGCTGACGACATCCAGTGATCATATTTTATGTCTTCTAAAGGGTCTTTTCCATCCTGCTTTCATGGGGTCAAAGATGATTCTTGCAGGGAGGCATTTGGCGCAAATGACCATAACAGATTCGATTGCACTGGGAGACCGTTTGAGAGAGCAGGACTTGTTTAGTTAGAGGTCGGATCTCTTAATCCGACTTGACTTCGAACCATTTAATGTTTTTAATCATTTGGAGATAATGCTTCATCTGAATAGTGATGACGGTGAGGGGCCATGTTTCAGTCCCATAGGTCAGGATACTGACCACTGAAAAGGGGAATGGCTATTTCGCAATAATGGTTATTTTGGTAGGAGACAGACAGGAGAGCAGATGCACAGCTGAGCAGACACACACCTGCATCCACCGAACAAAGCAGAATTTTGTTGGTGCAGCTTCTGAGCTTAGACCAGTCCTCAGTGACTTAGGAACACGTGTTGTGTTGATCCTTGGTGCTCCTAAGTTACGTAGGTGCTTTTGAAAAGTCCACCCTGGATCTAAATCTGAAGTAAAACTTTCTCAGGTTGAGAGTGTTTAGGCAGTGTAACCTACTGGATAAGGCACTGAAGTAGGAGTCAGGAGACCTGAGTTTAATTCCCAGCTTGGCTACTGGCTTTCTGTGTGACATTGGCAAAGTCACTTTCCTCCCTGTTCCTCAGTTTCCCCATCTGTAAAATGGTAATAATACTGACTTTCTCTGCAAAAGTGCTTTGAGAGCTAAGGATGCAAAGTGTTGTATAAAAGCTATAGTGTTATAGTCTGGCCCATTGCAGAAATAGGAGCCAGTTGTGACGTTAAGATCTGATTTCAGATTCAATCTTTCTCAGAGATCAGGGATGTTCAGACCCTGAGGGGGTTGATTTAGGATCATGTTGTGTTTGCTTGTTTGGGGGGAAATTATGTCTTTAAAGGAGTGTTTCAAACAAAAGGTGCAGTATGTTTCCAGAGGAATCTACCCAGATAGCAAATATGTGGACCCGAAATAGGAAGAATTCAGACTTGCTTATCATATGGATTTATATTTGCAGACTGAAGCTTGTAGTTTTCTGTTGACAGCCTTTGTCTCCCATCTCTTGGGAAGGAGTCCTCACTTCTAGCCACCTGCAGCAGCCTCCCTGAGCCAGTTTCAGTGGAACCAGAAGGCGGAAAAGCAAAAATAAGATAAGGGAGCACTTTTCGTTGGAAAATCCATTGTTTCAATCCTTTGCAATGTGATTTGACAGCTGCTTCCATGGAACTAGACACAGGAGCCCTCTACTAGCCATACCTGCATGGGCTAATGGATTAAACCAGGGACTGGGAGCCTGGAGCGTGGTTTTAGTCCCAGCTCTCACAGGGAATCTCTGGTTCAATGTCCCTCACAGTAAAATGGAGATAACAACCCAGCAGGGGTGTTGTGACGAGGGGCTTGTGGGTCAAGCACCACACATTGTTAATCGCTTGTTTGAATGAAAAAGTGACACCTGTGAATCTCAAACTTCATTTTTGTAAAGCGAGCGTGGTGCAGGGAAGCCTCTTCTAATGAAGGACGCCATTGCTATCATTATTTCTATTGCAGTAGCATTTAGAGGCCCAGGCCAGACACCAGGGAGACTGTATCCCTCTGGCCCACATAGCCACACTGAGTTCCCGCCCTGAAGAGCTCACAGTCAATACATATGGTGAACCAGCAGGTGGATAAAAAAACCCTCAGTCCTGGGGGAGGAGAAGGTAAGCATTGAAAGCAAGACCTGCACCAAAGTTAGGCACTCAGCAGGCCATAGCAGACAGGCCCACAACTGGCCCATTCACCTGCCTGCTAAATGGCTTCTGTTTTCGTTTGACTGAACACAAAAGCTGCCCAGCAGGCTACAACACAGGCCAGTTACTGGACATGCCAGCCAGGATGCTCCCTTCACCACTGCTCTGTGGGTTCTGCTGGCATCCAGTGCCACATGGGCTACATGTCCGTAGTTTCCCTCAAGCTCTTCCCCTTTGCCCGACTTTACCTGAGCTGTGGTTCTGGCCTGCAGGGACTGGCGATGGTGAGGAAACGATACCTGAAACAGGAGCAAAGTGATGGAATTAGATCCCTCACACCCCAGCAGCAGGTGTCATCCTGCTGGGCCCAAGGCAGGCTGAGATGGGTGGATGGGAAGGGGCCTTCCACACAGCATAGGGTTCAGAGATTGATGTGGTGAGGAGGAAGTAGCACTGAAGAGGACTTCATCCATCACCAGGCCCGAGACAGGCTGATGTGGCTAGGAGCAGGTCCAGACCCTAGACTGGGAGGGGGCCCATTGCCAGAGAGCACAGAGGTCTGCCCCAGGGAGTGAGGGGAATGGGGAGCATTGGCAAGGCAGGGAGCCAGGAGGGCCACCATACAGCCACTTGTAGGTCCCGTTCCCACCTCACTTCTTCTCCTGGCTGTCTCTGCTCCCAGCTAGCAGTCTTCCCCTCTGCAGGCAGCCAAGCCAAGCCTCCCACCCATTGCTCATGGGCAGACAGACCCTGGAGAGGAGGAGCCAGACTGAGGCCATGCTTCATGTCCCCGTTAGGGGTCTGCTCTTTCCTCTGTCCCCAGAGACCTGAGGGAGGAGAGGTTGTATTGCACAGCAGTCAGAACTGGAGAGGAAATGCAGTCCCATAGGAAAGACAGAGACACGTCAGCAGGCAGGGGGCCCTCGGGTTGTGTTGGATCTGGGCCCTATTCATTCTCAAACCACCACCAGATAGCGCTGGATGTTGTAACTGGATTGAGATGCTGACTGTACCTGCTGTGACGCTGGCTGTGATTCGTGGCGTGGCTGTAGTATCTGAAATGACATGACCGAGGTATTTTGTAGAGATTCATGACTGGAGAGTCAAGCTACCCCACTTCCCATGTTTTTCTCTGCTAATCATTTGGATTGTGTCCCCCATCCCATCTTCTGTCTGGTCAGGCTTCAGAAGACACCTAATCCCACTTCCCAAAAGCAGCAGATAGTCAGAAGTGATGAGCTGTTCAGAGTGTGACACCTGTTGATCGTATTGTTTAAGGAGCTATATGTATATGTAGTAAGGTGTAAATTGGTAACAGGGAGAGTAATTAGCCATTGGAACAATTTACCCAGAGTCAAGGTGGAAGCTCCATCACGAACAATTTTAAAATCAAGATTAGAAGTTTTTCTAAAAGATCTGCTTTGGGAATTATTTGGGGGCAGGTCTCTGGCCTGTGTGCTATAGGAGGTCAGACTAGATGGTCACAATGTTTTGCCCTTGGAATCTATATTATTTTTATTCTTTATTTAATCAAAAAGTGTGGATATGATTTCACTCAGGCTGAAATACATTTAAGTGGTGCCTAGGTCTTGTGCCACACCTTTGCCCCCGGGGTGAATTCATCCCCCAAGAACAAAGCCCACAGGTACATATAACATAACAATATAATCAGTCAGGTTCCTAATAGTCAGGGTACAAAAGGAGGGTATAACAGTGCTTCATTTTAGGGTAACTTTGTTTTCTGTGGGTCTCTTATTGTTCCTGTGCTGCTCCTGCGTGTGTTTCCAATGCTTGTCATTGTGCAGTAATAAGCTAGTGCCCGTTGCTCTATCTTGGCGGAGAAAGGTCATTTGAACTGTTTTCTGGAGCCGAGACAATACTTAAAGCACATGTTCAAGTGCTTTGTTAAACTGGGATCTTAATGCTGTTGAGCACCACCATGGGTCAGATATTTAGGGACCTAAAGATGCAGATTGGTGCTTAATGGGGTTTCCAAAAGCAGCTAGGCATCCCACGTGGCGCTTTAAAAATCTACCCGTCTCCTCAAAGTTTTCATCTCCGGACTGGACTGCAGATGCCAGAATTACCTTGGTCCCTAGTTACACGAAATGACAACAGCAGTTTTCCAATCGCAACTTCTCAGATCCTTTCTTTCCAGTAATTCATTAAAATATAAACCTCAGGGGACAGGAATAAGCATATGAAAACCAGCACCATTTCATAGTAAACCCCCTTGGAGAGCGGGGGGAGGAAAGTATTTCAGTATTTGGGGAAGAGCTTGCATGTCCTTGACCAGTTCTGGCAAAGATGGGTTCCATTAACACTACTGAAATCTAATTCCCAAGCCTCTCTTTTGTGCTGTCACAATCACATTGCCCACCTCTATGATGGTGGAGCAACCATTAGAAAGAAAACACAGGGACAGTCAAGCAAGAGCTTGTCCTCCAGGGAGGATGTCCTTCAGTGGAAATCAACAAGCAAAAAAGAGTAACATCAAAATTCCCGCTGACTATGATGCAACCCAGCCCTCTGCCTTTAGGGGAGGAACCCACCTTCCCATTAGCATTTCCTCCTTTCCCCAGCAGCCAAGTTATGGATCTTTTCCTGAGCAGTGTTGCAAAGGGAGGGGGAAGCTGAGCTGAGGTTAAGCCCTTGTTCACGAAGGGGCCAGGGAGTGTCCCCGTACCAGATTAGACTGGCCGGAACAAAGTAAGGCCAACATTTGGCTGTCAGATCCACCCTCCCAGAGTTCCATGTGTGCAGAGACAGAGGAGTTGAGATCTGCCACGCGGGGTGGAGAATGGGATCCTACCCTGTGTGCGCAGAAACCTTTCAGGCAAATCTGTTCTCCAGCAGGCAATGGAAGAGCAGAGCCAGGCCTGACTGGGAATCCCAAAAGCAATGGCCACCTGAGTCTGGGGGAGCACAGATCCAGGTCAGGCCCATCTCTGCTAGAGAACAAGCATCCATCTTCTCTTCCTTCACATTCTCTCCAGGAATGAAATCCCCCCCACCCCCCTTACACAGCACACAGAAGCTGTTCCCAAGGAGCCAAGCACCCGTCTCAGTGCCTGTGGATGTGGCAGTGGGAGGAGGGGGGCATCCAGTGCAGCTGCATTTTTCATGCTGCTGCTTGTGCCAGCAGTAAAGCGCTGTGAACTTGGTCCCCACTGGCATGCAAAGGGTTTATGGTATCGCACGGGACCCAGACCTCCCAAGATTGTGGGTGTCTTTGCCCCAGTGGGCCCCTCACCCACCAGTTCTGCCTGGCTCAGCTTTAACTCTCACACTATGCTTTAGGGCAGGGGTGGCCAACCTGAGCCTGAGAAGGAGCCAGAATTTACCAATGTACATTGCCAAAGAGCCACAGTAATATGTCAGCAACCCTCCACATCAGTTCTCCCCCCGCCCCCTGCTCCTAGCACCTCCCACCCACTGGCAGTCCCGCCGATCAGCACTTTCCCCTCCCTCCCCACACTTCCCGATCAGCTGTTTCGTGGCGTGCAGGAGACTCTGGGGGGAGGAGCGAGGGCATGGCAGGCTCAGGGGAGGGGGCGGGAAGGGGTGGAGTTGGGGCAGGGCCTGTGGCAGAGCCAGGGGTTGAGCAGTGAGCTCCCCCTGGCACATTGGAAAGTTGGCGCCTGTAACTCCAGCCCTGGACTCAGTGCCTACACAAGGAGCTGCATATTAACTTCTGAAGAGCCGCATGTGGCTCTGGCGCCACAGGCTGGCCACCCCTGCTTTAGGGCCTGGGTGGGACAGGGAGCTGGAGACACAGGGGTTCTGGTAACTCCAATTCCTTTTCCTTTCTTCTCTTGACCCTGCAGTCCTTCCTACCTGATAGCTCCATTCTGGATGTGTGAGAAGCACCATTTCCCACATCTAGCCAGTCCTGCCAACTCTCACGATTTTACCATGAATCTTGTGTTATTTGGTGTTTGCCTTCAACCCCCAGCTCCTAGAATCCTGTGATTAGGGCAGGGTCTCAGCTTCCATTTTTTAAAAAAAAGTAACTTTCTAGTCCTCACGGTTACAGAGAAAAGCTGAGTGCCCCCTAAAAGTTCAGAAATCAAAGGCCAGATAAATAAATCCAGAAGTTTATTATTATTAATTATTATTATTATTATTGTTTCAAATCTCATGATTTTAAAGCCAATCTCGTAATTTTGGGAGCCTAACCCATGATTTTTGAATGCAGGGAGTTGGCAATACTGAGTCCAAGTTTGCAGCCACTGCTCCTAACTCGATGGTGTCTAGATAAGTGACCGCAGCTTTCAAATGTGCAGCAGAAGCTCAAAACAAGGGAAACAACAGGAATTAGTCCCCAGCCAGGCAGCTCAGGGCCACCATTATTATTATTATTATTTTTTTTTTACAGATAATGTTCCCCAGAGCACCGGTTTCCAGATACAACATTTCTGATGGTAAACAGGGAGATAACATCTGGGGAGGGGAATTTGGAGTGAGGTAGTGGGAAAACTGATTGCACCGCTGTTGGGAGAGAGCCAATGGCCTTGCAAACTTCCTTATGCACAGCACAGCCAACACCCACCAGCGCTGCGTCCCCAATTCCTCCTGCATTGCACAAAGCTCATTTTAGTTTGTCCCACTTCTGGACCTGACTTGTGCTCCTTAGAGCTCCAGTTTCCCTCGCCCTTGCAGATTAATTGGCTAAAAGGTCATGTTTTCATGCGTGGAGTTTTTAAAGGTCCGCAGTTTCAAAAGCGTCCACATTAATGGGGGAAAACAACCCGCTTTGTTCTACGGGTGCCTGTCTGCACCTCTCAGTATCTAAATACTTAAACAAACCTGGCTCTTAGGCCTAGACCCTTAGAAGTATTTAGGTGCCTAACTCCCATTGGTTTCCATGAAAGTTAGGCACCTAAATCCCTCTGAGGATCTGGGTCCTAGTGCTGGATTTTCAGGTGAGCCCATCACCTACAGCCAGGGCCAGGGTTTCTGACACGCTCAGCATGCTGACTGTTGCAATGGGAGCTGCTGGGCACTGTACTCCCTTGAAAGCCAGGCCCTCGGTCTGCAAACTGAGGGCCAGATTCTTCACTGTGATGCCTTCCGTGCCCCAGCACAAAGGCAGCGTAAGTAAGTGGTATCTAGGAACCTATGTGGGGGTAGGGGGGTGGATCCCATCCCAACCTGGGTGTGTGTGGGCAGTTCAAGTAATGTAGCTCTTTCACTGACTCTCCACCCCTCCAGTTGGGATCCCAATGGCTATGCCCCCATCCCTCCCCACATTCTACATGGTGAGCTTGGTGGAGTTGGTGCTGAGCTCGCTCTACCACGGGCAGGGGGCAGGAGGAGGGATGGAGGGGGAGCCAGTCCACCTCCATGTGCCTGCCCCTTGCATAGCAGAAGCACCACACTATGCTGGGGACCTTACATTGCCCCTACAGCCAGGGGTGAATTTCATCCTAAAGCATAATCCCAGCTGTTCTCTAAAGTTTACAGTGGCTGTTCTAAGAGACACATATGAAGAGGGAGGGACTGAGACCCTAGGATGATTTGTTTTTTACCTGCTGGGCCTCCTCTAGTGAGAGATGCAGTTATGGTCTCAGCATCTGAAAGAGAAAATGGCAGCTTGTCAATGAAACAATGGGCTGGTATTTTCCTTGAGGCGGCAGGGAGGGGGTTTCTTTTGGCAGAGCCCCTCAGGCCATTCTGGCTCCATTTGTGACAGGTTTCTATAAATCCATTCCTAGGCGCCTGGCTCTGTGTATGTGGGAAAGTCCCTGTCTGTCTAGGCAGAGAGCAGCCTCATAGCCTGCGGGGCTTTCTGTGGATCAGGTTTGGCGAAGCGGGTGCAGCTGGGAATACCTCGCCCCGCCCTATTCCCAAAGGAGGGCTTCATCCCTCATTCTCATCCCCACCCTCTGGGTTTCTGCTAGGGGAGTGAGTCTAGTTCCCAGTGAGGCTCTGTAGATGGGAGGCAGTGGAGCACCACATCCCCTATTCACCCTAGCCAATGCCCCCTTCCTCACACAAGCACTGTCTCCTTGGGTGTAACTGAGATTACAGCTGCTTTGCACCACCATAGCCAGGGAACTGTCTACAGATGGAATGTCTTACTCTTGATCAAAACCCCCAGCAGCTCAGTGGCAGAGGCCGGACTGGAAACCAGGAGTCCTACCTCCCCTACCCTGTTCTCTAGGCACAACCTGGCCTCCCACCAGACCAGAGAAGTAGAAGAAGATGGAGGGATGTAGACACATATAGCTCTAAAAGCAGTCAGGGCCGGCTCCAGGCACCAGCTTACCAAGCAGGTGCTTGGGGCGGCCACTTCGGAGAGGGGCGGCACGTCCAGCTATTCGGCGGCAATTCGGCGGACGGTCCCTCACTCCTGTTCAGAGCGAAGGACCTCCCGCTGAATTGCCGCCGCAGATTGCAATCGTGGCTTTTATTTTTTTTGGCTGCCAAAACCCTGGAGCCGGCCCTGAAAGCAGTGAATCCTGCAGGGGAAGTGATCCTACAGCTCCAATCAGTCCCATGCACAGCAGTATCATTGCACGTAATAGAAACTGAAATAGGCACAGGCCACAGAGACTTTGCACCCATTGTTTCAAGTCAGTGCTTCAATACTGTGGTGAAAACTGCTTTGCAGGTGCCGAGAGACAGTGCCCAGAGGTTGAATCAGCCCCATCACGACACAGGCTCTGTCCTTACTTACAGTGTAAGCCCAGAATGTACCCTAGTGTTGCTGTTCTCATGCATGTACGCGTGCGTGCGCTCATACAGAGCGTATCCCAGCGTGGTTGCCATCACACACAGATGGAGCATATCCCAGGATTATTATTAAGCACTCGTGTGCGTGCGCGCACACACACACACACACACACACACACACACACACGAAGGGAAGATACAGAAGGAATGATAATGATCCCTTAGAACACTAGCATTTTTCAGGCTTCCAGCCAAATCAATGAATGTAATTCCTCTGCCAAAGCATGGTTATAGAATGAAAACGTTGGGCCTCTCCTCCCACGCAGCTCACGTGGCTGAAAGCCAGAGAGCAGCCCGACAAATGGGCGGCTGACACATTGTTCTTGTATCGTCTCTCTGCAAACCACATTACTGACATTGTTCCAGCTGGTTGCAGCCAGGTGAATTATAACAGCTCTGAGAGCATGGACTGAGTGCAGGATTCAGCGATGTGCACGCCTGTTCACTACAAACTGACTTTCCACAATGCCCCCAAGATGTGAGGTCAGAACTAATAAAATTAACTAACAATTTTACCATGATTCCCTTCCCCGGATTCCCCAGGGTGCCTGGCCTCTCTGTATTGTCCATTAGGTGTTTGCTGTTTCATTCACACTCCAGCTCCTGGACACTTGTGCTTACATGAGAATCTCTGCTTTTATTTGACAAAAAAAAAAAAAAAAAAAAATTAAAAAAGTCTAGCCCTTCTGGTTGCGGAGAGATGCTTGAAAATGAGACCTGAATGTACCGTAGAGCAATGGTGGGCAACCTGCAGCCGGCAGGCTGCACGCAGCCCGTCAGAGTAATCCACTGGCGGGCTGCCAGACAGTTTGTTTACATTTGCATGGCTGCCCACAGCTCCCAGTGGCCGCGGTTCGCCATTCCCGGCCATTGCAGAGAGCCACTGGGAGCTGTGGGCGGCCGTGCAAATGTAAACAAACTGTCTTGCGGCCCACCAGTGGACTGCCCTGTACGGGTATCACTTCCATTACTCCCTTGCATGAGCTACTGGTGGGAGATCAGGGTCTGCTGGGCTACTGCTCCCTTCCCATGCAGGTGAGCAAGAGGTATACTGGTGGGGAAGGGGACTGACCAGAACTTTGACTCCACTCCTACCCCCAGTGGCTGGCCAGAAAGTTGTGCTGCTGTGGAGGAGATATTAATCTGCGGCGGGCATAGGCTGGGCCAGAATAATGGATAAGCAAACTAGGCACGTGGCTATGGCCCAAATTCAGTGGGGGTGCCTATATTTTTTAAATGTATTTATTTTATTTAATTGATGCAGATTTGCACACAAAGTGAAAGACCTTCACTCCCCTGCATGAATGGCATTGTGACCTTGTAACGTTGCTCAAACGTGAGCCTTTCAGTTCACGTGCAGATTGGCACCAGTGGATAAGTGGGCACATAAGTCTTACTCACAGCTGAGACTCGCTTTGCCTTTCCCAACCCCGGTGCCAAGAAGAGAGGAGGGGGCTGGGTAAAGAAACTTCTTCCTCCTCCAACCAGATAGGGGCCCAGGTGTGTATGTCTGCCTAGGGCCCAGCGATGGGTTAATCCAGCCCTGGGTATAGGGCTGATTTAGATCACTTCTCTCCGTGGGCAAGGGGAGAACCAGTGAGGTCCAAGCCTCCAAAACGATTTTGCTGGCCTGTCTGAAAGGGATTGGGCGGTCTTAATTATTCAGTGATAACAATGGGTCAAATTTTCAGAAGGGCCTAAATCCCATTTTTAAATAGAATTTAGGCACATAGGACTAGATTTTAAAGGTATTTAGGTCTGCCCCTAGGGCCTAAATGCCATTGACTTTGGGCAATCACACCCTGGCCCTGCTGAACCCAAGCTTCTGGAGCTTTCATAGTTTCCAAGGCCAGAAGGGATCGTCTGTCTGACCTCATGTATAGCACAGGCCAAAGAACTTCCCTGAACTGATTCCTGGTTGACCCAGAGCAGATCTTTTAGAAAAACATCCACCATGACCCTTGGTAAGTTGTTCCAATGGTTAATTACCCTCCCTGTTGAAAATTTACACTGTATTTCCAGTCTGAATTTGTCTAGGCTCAACCAGGGGTGGCTCCAGGCTCCAGCGTACCAAGTGAATGCCTGGGGCGGCAAGCCGCGGGGCACGGCCTGCCAGTTGCCATGAGGCTGCAGTCAGGCTGCCTTCGGTGGCATGCCTGCGGGAGGTCCGACGGTCCCACAGTTTCGGCGGCAATTCGGCGGCAGGTATGACGAAGGCGCGAGACCGGCGGACCTCCCGCAAGCTTGCCGCTGAAGGCGCAGGAGTGGCGGACCTCCTGCAGGTATGCCGCCGAAAGCTGCCTGACTGCCGTGCTTGGGGCAGCAAAATACATAGAGCCGCCCCTGGCCTCAACTTCCAGCCATTGGATCGTGCTTGCGTGGCCCCCAGGAGCTTATGCTTGGTGCATATTTTTCGGATGGAAAACCCTCAGCTAGAAGGTTTTTTCCAAAGCCATTTTAAAATTATCCCAGCCAGATGAGGAGCTTAACATTACGTACAATTCGATGAATAAATATTAAGCCATAGGTTTCCTTACCAGCTAAAGTTTCTCCCAACAAACACCCTTACCTGGAAAATGTTCCCCTGCTTTTCCATCCAGTGGCTGCAAAACAATTTGCATCAATCTCAATGGAAGTTAGTCTGCACTGACAACAGCTGCTGGGCCACAATCTCTCCCACGCCTCTTAACAGGCATTGATGCGATATTAATGCCCTAAACATCAGGGTTTGTAAATATCCTACCTGAACAATACTCTGCTGCAACTATACCAAAGAAATTTCCCCAAAAACAAATAGCTCTTCTTTCCCCAAACTATCACTTTTCCAAACCGAAGGCACCATCCTGTCACCCTGCTTAGACGACTAACTACCCGTAACATCACATTTGCTTTTTTAGATTAAGCCATATTTTTTAGAGCATCATATCACTCCAAGCACCTGGAATTTCTACAATCGCTGTTGTTTATGCTTGGTAACTTCCAGACAGCTTAGCTGGGGCTTAATGCACTTTTAAGAGAATTGGCTTCTGGGTTGGCAATTGATGTATACAGTTTTCAGCCCAGTTGAATAGAAGCCCTAAAGCAGCTAAACCCAGAAATTGGACATGTGGGAATGAGGGAGGGTGGGGGGAGAGGAGGAAGCTGCCTCCTGACAAATAATGGAAAGGGAAAGGTGACTGCAACTGCTTTGGCCACCCCAACCCACTAGATCAGGGGTCTCAAACTCAAATGACCACGAGGGCCACAGGAGGACTAGTACATTGGCCCGAGGGCTGCATTACTGACACCTCCCCCCCGCCACCCTCAGCCCTGCCCCCACTCCAACCCTTCCATGAGGCCCTGCCCCGCCTCTTCCCACCCCATTCCAACCCCTTCCTCAAAATCCCCACCCCAACTCTGCCCCCTCCCTGCCCCCAGGAGGTGCAGGAGGGGTGTGTCAGGGGTTCAGGGCAGGGAGTTGGGGTGTGGGGTGCAGGAGGGGTGAGGGGTGCGGCAGGGGGTCAGGGCAGGGGATCGGGGTGCAGGAGGGGGCTCGGCAGTGGGTTGGTGTGTGGGGTGCAGGACGGGTGTGAGGTGCGTCAGGCAGCTCAGGGAAGGGGGTTGGGGTGCAGGGTACGGCAGGAGGCTCAGGGCAGTGGGTTGGGGTGCAGGAGGGGTGTGGCAGGGGGTTGGGGTGCAGGGTGCGGCAAGGGGCTCAGGGCAGGGGGTTTGGCTGCAGGAGTGGTTCGGGGGGCGGGCTCTGGCCTGGCGCGCACCGGGGACAGGGCAGTTTCCCTCCCTGCCTGCCCTGCCACCGCGCCACTCCGGGATGTGTATTGCTGTTGCTTCAGGCATCGCCCCCAGCATCTCCCGTTGGTCGGGAACAGGGAACCGCGGCCAATGGGAGCTGCTGGGGATGGTGCCTGAAGCAACATCAACATACACACCAATGTGTCCTCCCTTCCCCATGTTCCGGCCGCTTCCCGGTGTGGCATGGGGGCAGGGAGCCTGCCCCTCCCCCGGTGCGCGTCGGGCTGGAGCCGCTCTGGGTAAACGCTGGAGGAGGGCTGGGGGGAGGCTGCGAGGAGCTCGCGGGCTGCAGAAAATTACCTTGCGGGCTGCATGTGGCCCGCGGGCTGCATGTTTGAGACCCCTGCACTAGATCCTAGTGAGGGTCGTTTTGTGTTGCTGCTCGAGGGAGCTAGTTCTTCAGTACAGTGCACCATCAATGTGCTAGCTCCGGTTAAAGGAAGGTCAACAAAAGCCTTGAAGACGTCACCGTTTGTAAGATTGACGACTGCAGAACATCAGTGAGACTGAGCTAGCCAGGCTCCTGGCCTCACTTAGGAGCTGGCCCTTTAAAGCAGGAAAGACAAAATGGGATTTTTTCATCCAGTCAGCTGACCTGCTGAGCAGTGGGCTGATCAGCCCTACTACCTGATGGAAGTACCATGCGCTCAGACCATGACAGTCATGGTCTGCCAGGGGGAGGGCAGAGATCCATAGAAGGGACCATTAGATCTAGTTGGACCTCCTGTATAACACAGGCCAGAGACATTCATCCAGCTACTCCTGCTCTGAGCCCAATAACTTGGGTTTGAGCTAACGAAGTGGGTATGCGTCTGACGAAGTGGGTATTCACCCGACGAAGTGGGTATTCACCCATGAAAGCTTATGCTCCAATACATCTGTTAGTCTTAAAGGTGCCACAGGACTCACTGTTGCTTTTTACATATCCAGACTAACACGGCTACCCTTCTGATACCATCTCCTCCAGTAAGGCCTCTCCCCCAAAGGCCCCACCCACGCTCCACGCAGATGCCCCACCTTTGCTCAGCTTCTTCCCCCCGAAGTCCCGCCCATGCTGTGTTCTGAGACCCTGCCCCGGCTTGGTGTCTTCCCCAAGGTCCCGCCCATGCTCGGCCTCTTCCCCTAGAGGCCCCGCCCACCGCTCACACAGGTGAGAGGGGAAGGAGAGGCGCAAGCGGTGGGCAGGGCCTCAGGGGGAAGAGGCTGAATGGGGGCAGGGCCTCGGGGCAGAGTGCATGTGTAGCAGGGAGCAGGGACACGATTTGGGTGTCAGGGCACCATTGTAAGCCTGGCACAGAAAATGTGTACTTTATTTCTAATTTGAATTTGCTTTTAATGTCCCAACTTCGCTTGTTCTGTCTTTCTCCCCTAGATTAAAGAGCCCTTTAGTACCCAGTATGCTCTCCTGGGGAAGGTATTTATACACTAATCAAGTCACACCAACAGCTACGTCTACACTGGAGCGAAGGTTTAATTTCCATCTCAAGTGGAAGACGAGACAGCCAAGATAGATAGCTAAACCCAGAGCCGGGGAAGCAATGAAAGGCAGCCCAAATGATGGCGCGGGAGTGGAAACACAAAGGGTGTGTTTAAAGGAAATGCCAAGCGTCCAGGCTCACTGCTGACAGGCTTGCCAAGTGGTGAATCCTTGTGTGCGGGGAGGGGAATGATGCTGACAAAGAATGTGCGTGTTGTACGCTGCGGGGGGCGGGGCGGAGTGACTCGGCTCAGAAGAATTTGTTGTATGTGTCTGGAGAGTGCCTTTCAATCACACCATGGTCCCAATCCCCGAAAACAGCCCTTAGGCAGTACTGAAATACAAATAAGTAACAATAATAGACAGGTTACTTCCAGCAGGGCTGCAATTACAATAAATATCAGAGCAATTCAAATGACTTGCCACTGAATTTAAGTGCTGCCCAATTACCTTTTCTCGAGGCTGGAGGGATTTACGGTTAGATCCTGCAGTTTTAGTTGCGGGGTGGGAGGCTGCTGAGTGATTCATGATGGGAAATATTGCAGTTTCTGGCCCTGCTGGAACAGGAAAGTCCTGATAACACTGATCCAGGCTCCCCAGAGGGCTACAGGGACATGTCACCTCCCTCACTCATGGAGAACATTTTTTCCCCAGAGGCAGGAGAATTTTGGATTCTATTTGTGGTATTTCTTCTTTAACCTTATTTTATACATAGAGCGAGACACACGTACATTAAAACAACGACGTGGTGGGTTTTAGAGATTCCCGGTCGGTTTTTATTTTTGGAACTTCAGATGTTTCAAGAGTTTTTGCTCGCAGGCGTATTTCCCAGTGCTCTGCTGCAGCATAAAGAGTGGCACTTGATCTCTTTAAGAAGGTTACAGTCAGTGGCAGGAACTTAATCGACAGCTGTGGTTCATCTTCTTCTTCGGCACCAGGGGCCTGATCTTTCCCTTGACTTTACTGGGCTTTGAATCAGGCCCCAGAAGGCCTCTGCTCAATGACACGTGCTAGCAGATTGCAGGATTCCTCATGGGTGGGGAAATTCATGTCATCCATAAAAAGACTCAGATCTGGGCTTTATGAGGGCAAAGTGCATGGGGTTGGAGGGACAGAACTCCATCCCACCAATGCAGGAGGGTTGTGTAACACCCTGTGCCTTGGCATCACACGTTGAGGGTGTTATGCCACTGGAGTCACATAAGTAGCCCCCCTCCTGGCCTGACTCTTGCCTGCTTGGGGGTGAGGTGAAATCCTTCCTTTCTCAATGTGCAGAGAGCTCCCACATTCCCCCGCTACTCTGCTCTGTAAATGGTAAGTACAGGGCCTACGTGACCTTCTAGCGGCCCTCTGCCCCAAGGTCCATGCCCCCTTTGTTTTTTATGAGGTACACAATACACGCTTCCAGAAAAGAGCGTGGAATCATTATCATAATCAAATAATACTTTGACCTTTCATCTCAGTCTTTCAAAGAACTTTAGCCAAGATTTTCCTAATTACGAGCCTAAATTTAGGGCTTCTAAATTAATTATTTAGCCACTTAAGTGACCCAATTTTCAAAAATGCTGATATGCACTCGTGGGTGAAACACAGCAGCTGCTAAACAGCCCATAGCAAGAGTAAAGAACAGTTTATGATGGCAATGAAGGAAAATCCCATATCTCATTGAAGCTGCAGGTGGAGATTCTGCTAGGTAGAATTTAATCTGATGTGTGGAATCCTGTATATAATTGTTGTAGTTACTAGCTGAGACATATATTGAAACCACATGCAGGATCTTAGACTTTGGGGACCATGTTGTTTTAAGTTTATATATCTTTGAGGGCCACGGATTGTATGCAACTCCAGGGTGGTTGAACACTGGAATAAATTGCCTAGGGAGGTTGTGGAATCTCCATCATTGGAGATTTTTAAGAGCAGATTAGACAAACACCTGTCAGGGATGATCTAGATCAGTGGTTCTCACTTTTTTCCTGTGGACCACTTGAAAATTGCTGAGGGTCTCGGCGGACCAAATGGTGCTTGTACCGTTAGCTAACTATTTTAACACGCTTTGCATAAAAGCACTATATAAAAAACCTTAATGATAAATTAACTTTTTTTGTTCTACAAATTAAAGCACACAACTCATATTTTAATATCAGTAGTCTTACCTTTCTAATATGATGGATGTACCCTCTCCCACCCCACTGTGGCAGCCCCTGAGCTGAGGCTGGGAAGAAGGGGGGGGGTCTCTCCCCCACCACAACAGCCCCCGAGCTGGGGCTGGGAAGAAGGGGGGGTCTCTCCCTCTCTCCCCCGCCACAGCAGCCACAGAGCTTAGGATGGGAAGGAGGGAGGTCTCTCCCTGGCAGTCACAGCCCTGGAGCTGGAGAAAGTTGCCTCTTTCTCTGGCTGCTGCAGCCTGGCATGTCCCAAATTCCCCCTCATCCCCTCTTCTCACCCCACTGCCCCTCCCACCTACCCCTTATTCCCCCAAGGCCACCACCTCACCTTACATGTGCGTCTTCTCCAGTGTCCAGGCACCTAGTTAGTGGAGCCACACCTGCACAGCTCCATTAATTAGGTGGGTGGCCCTTCATTTTCTTGTGTGTGGCCGCTCAGGCGCACACCTTAGAGAAAACCATCCGCGGACCACCTGAATGGAGCTTGCGGACCACTGGTGGTCCATGGACCACAGTTTGAGAACCTCTGGTCTAGATAATACTTAGTCCTGCCATGAGTGCACGGAACTGGACTAGATGACCTCTCAAGGTCCCTTCTAGTCCTATGGTTCTATGGGGAGGAGAGCTACCACAGCTCCTCCAGGCATTAAACACAATGGGAGCTGATTGCAGGAATCATTCAGGCTGTAAACAACTCCAGAGAAGTACAACCAGCTGGGGGAGCTTGCAGAGACTAGTTCATATTGGGGTTTCAGAGACCAGCAAACAAAGAATTTTTTCTTTAAACAGCCTGAGTTTAAATTGATCCAGGGACTTCTTTCTGATCCAGCAAATGGACAGGCCTGTCTGGCCAAGGGTTAACCCAACCCTTGAGGAAAAGGCTGAGGGCTGGGTGACCTCTGGTAAGATTTGAGTATGCGTATAGGAACCTTGGTTGTTTTTATGGGTGTTCTCTGTAATGCTTTCACCCAAATATGACTATTCTTAGGCTGTGTGAAGGCTGGCAGGTAACTGGTATACACCGTTGTAGCCCCTGGAGAAAGGTTACCCACAGATGCTGGATCCCGGTCAGACCTAATGGGGAAAATCACAGTGACATGCAGAGGGACTGCCAGTCTAAACCCCCAGGCTGGAGGCAGAGACCCGCAGGTCTCTGGCCGAGAAGTGATGACTAGGAAGCCTGAAACTTTAAGTGGGTGACCTCAAGAAAAACTGGGGTGGGGTTGGGGGTGTCAAAGGTGCAGTTAACCCTGAAAGTGTGATACTATTTATCCATCTCTACACTTAATGTTCATAGACATGTCTTATCATTCAGCATCATGACCATGGCCCTTGTGTTTATTATCCTTGATTATTTATATTACACTAGTAACTATAGGCCTCTGTGAAGATTCGGGCCCCATTGTGCTACCTAGGTGTCCATAAGATGGGTGCACAATTGGTTGGACAACTGTACTCAGGGTGTAGTTATCAGTGGTTCACATTCAAGCTGGAAGGGCATATCACATAGTATCCTGCAGGGATCTGTCCTGGGTGCAGTTCTATTCAATATGTTCGTCAGTGATTTGGCTAATGGCATGGAGAGCACATTTATAAACTTTGTGGATGACACCAAGCTGGGAGGGGTCACTAGCACTTTGGAAGACAGGAGGAGAATTCAAAATGATCTTGACAAACTGAAGAAATGGTCTGAAATAATAGGATGTAATTAAATAAGGACAAATACAACGTACTACGCTTAGGAAGGAATGATCAATTGCACAAATAGGTCATTGCCCTTTTGTAAGTTCCTGCTAAGGTGCACACCTGGGCGGCTGCGCAAAGGAGGCCTCTAAGGGCCATCCACTTACCTTCCGCCAGCTCCGGGGCTGCGGCGCAGTGGGGAGAGAGGAGGACTCCCCCAGCGCCGGAGCTGCTGTAGGGAGAGAGGTCTGAGGGGAGTCCTCTCTCCCCAATGCAGCTCCGGGGCAGCCTGAACCCCAAACCCCCCAGCCCCACCCCAGAGCCTCCACCCCCAGCCGGAGCCCTCACTCCCCCACACGTTAACCCTCTGCCCTAGCCCTGAAACCCCTCCCACACTCCGAACCCCTCAGCCCCATCCCTGCTACACATAGTGGTGCACATAAAATTCATTCTGCACATGGATGGGAAAAGTTAGAAGAAACATTGGCAATGACTGCCTAGGAAGGAGTACTGCAGAAAGATCTGGGGGTTCTAGTGGATCACAAACTAAATAGGAGTCAACAATGTAATAGTGTTGTACCAAAAAAAAAAAAAAAGTGAGCATCATTCTGGGATGTATTAGCAGGAATGTTGCAAATAAGACAAGAGAAGTAATTCTTCCCTCTACTCAGCACTGATAAGTCCTCAGCTGGAGTACTGTGTCCAGTTCTGGGCACCATACTGTGGAAAGATGTGGACAAATTGGGAAAAGTCCACAGGACAACAACAAAAAATGATTAAAGGTTCCAATCAAGAGCTTTAACCACAACTCCATGTTTCTAGGAAGTCAATTAAAAACCATTTGACTCTTAAAAAAAATAAAATAAAAAAGCAGCAAGCCGAAAGCCAAACAATGCGGGGAAGCAGCGTGTGTGGGACGGGACGGCCACGTTACGGTATTTGTTGAATCCTGTTTACCAGTTCCATTGAGTCAAGCAGCTAGCAATGAATGAGGGTCATGTGCTTGCCTCCAGCGCTGTCCTCAAGGCTGGGCCTAGGAGAGCTGCCTCCTGCGTTTGTCCGCCCCCACGCAAACATTCCTCAACATCGTCAGCTGTCCAAGCAAAACAGATTTGTTCTGTGAAGCCATTCCCTCAGAATAGGTCCCTGGCCACTGCCAGGAGATCCCCTGCCCTGCTGGTGCTTCCAGTTTCCTAAGCACACCTCTGTTTGGAAAGTGGTGTGTTTGCTCTGGGTTCCCATGGCAGCGGTGCTCTCGGCCTCTCTGCTGTGTGGCTGCTTGCGTCTGTCTGGTTTGGCCTGGGGAAGGATCTGCTGCTTGCCAGGCTTGAGTGAAATAGGCTGAGAAAAACCTTCTGTTCAGGCTGGGACCAGAAACCCACTGCAGGCTCCCAGCCCAGCTAGCTGATGGCTATTGTCTAATCCAAGCGTTGTCCACGAACAGAGCTATCGTGCAGGGTTCTGACATTCTTCACTCTGAAAATGGTGCATTTCTAGCTAATAAAATTACAGGATTGTTACCTGTCTGTGTGTCATTCTGAAGTCTGGACTGTCTGTTGACTCAGGGTGAAGCCATGAAACAGCTACAAGCATGGCTGAGAGCACTCTTTGTTCAGAATATCCCCAGGGTCAATCACTGGGATTTCACAGTCTGGTACAGTCCAGTTTTTAAGTTCTCAGCCATTTTGACTTTATGAATTACACCTTTGCGGTGTACAGTTGCAGCAATGCATGTATCTAGGCTGTGCCAAGAGTCCTAGACCCTTGTGATATTAGAGGTACTCACCATCACCCGCCTTACTCTACAACTACTTTTCATGCAACAGTTTTATTGGTTGTATGAGGGAGACTATATACATGGTGGATTACTTGGCCCAGCTGCTACACCACTGCAACAATACATGCTTCCAGCTGCTAGTTATTTTGTACGAAACTTTCTCTTTGTACTGCACTTTTACATTTCAAAGGAGTCTGCTGGCATCAGGGATGGCTGCCATTTTGTTCTCAGAGCTGCTGCAGCATGTTACAGAGGAAACATACACTGTGCTCTCTCTTGGAGACTTGCCTTTGTTTTTTTCTCTCATTTTATTCTGCCTGGCTCAGTGTTAACACCCACCTTTAGGGCTTGGGTTTGGGCAGAGAGATGGTGAGGGGGTCACTGAACAAAACCACTAACCCAGGAACCTATCCTTGTAACAAACCCCGATGCCAACTCTGTCCACATATCTATTCAAGTGACATCATCATAGGACCTAATCACATCAGCCATACCATCAGGGGCTCGTTCACCTGCACATCTACCAATGTGATATATGCCATCATGTGCCAGCAATGCCCCTCTGCCATGTACATTGGCCAAACCGGACAGTCTCTACGCAAAAGAATTAATGGACACAAATCTGACATCAGGAATCAAAATACTCAAAAACCAGTGGGAGAACACTTTAACCTGTCTGGTCATTCAGTGACAGACCTGCGGGTGGCTATATTACAACAGAAAAACTTCAAAAACAGACTCCAAAGAGAGACTGCAGAGCTAGAATTGATATGCAAACTAGACACAATCAACTCCGGTTTGAATAAGGACTGGGAATGGCTGAGCCATTACAAACGTTGACTCTATCTCCCCTGGTAAGTACTCTCACACTTCTTATCACACTGTCTGTACTCGGCTAGCTTGATTATCACTTCAAAAGTTTTTTTTCTCTTAATTAATTGGCCTCTCAGAGTTGGTAAGACAACTCCCACCTGTTTATGCTCTCTGTATGTGTGTATATATATCTCCTCATTATATGTTCCATTCTATATGCATCCGAAGAAGTGGGCTGTAGTCCACGAAAGCTTATGCTCTAATAAATTTGTTAGTCTCTAAGGTGCCACAAGTACTCCTGTTCTTCTTTTTGGGTGGATTTTTCTAATTCCAATTCCTTTCCCCTTCATTTCTTGAGCATCCTGTTCTTCCTGGCCAAAGCTGAGGGAGGAAGGGAAAGTACCTGATGAAGCAGGCCTATCCGAATTCATCCAGTTCACTCCCTGGGGAGTTGTGTAAACACCTTCACCAGCTTCCATCTGAGAGCAGTCTCCTCTGCCTGCACTAAGGAATGTGCCTGGACGTAGCTGTGCTGTGGTCCCTCGCATAGGGATTAGGTAAGGCGGGGGGGGGGGGGGGGGGGGGAGAAGGCGGGGACAAATCCAGTCATCCAGGTTATTAGCTTCCTGTTCCACATCATGGAGACAAAGGATTCACTGTCACCTTCCCCAGGCTCACCTTATAGCTGCTGCTGGGATGGGGGCACACACCGCTCCTACTGTTCAGGCTGGCTGGTCTGCAAGGCTGCCGGGCCTCTTGCTTCCAGCTTGGCCTGCCTGGGGAGTACTGCGAATGGTCTGCCCGTGAGAAGCCAAGTGTAGGCGCATGGGTGGCTCATGCAAAGTCCCACCCTGCTCTCTAACCCCAAAGTTCAATCCAGGCCTTTCAGGTACTGTCCAGAGGTGCCTTTGCCAGCCAGCACCCTCTCACCGCAGTGCGCATTATCACAGTCACCCTGCCTCAGTTTCCCCCAGCCCACCAATAATCATTTGTCTCTGTGGCGGAGAGATTCCTCTTATGACTCAGCTGGGTTGTTTATAGTGTCTTCCCTTCCGGGGCAATAATGAGTCTGATACACTAGGAGCCCAATAATCTCATGCTCCTGCAGAGTCCTGACCCCTTTGCTCTTCTGGATTTTACTATCCCCTTTGCTGGGGGGTGAGGGGGCTGGCAAGGGAGCCCCCCTGCCCAAGTTCCAGCCCCAGGACCCTGCATTAAGCAGCTGGGACCAGCTCCTCACAATCCATTGCTGCCCCCCACCTCCCCTCTCACATAGTCCCTTTGCAGTCTCACATTCTCTGATTCTCCCGGGGGGGGGGGGGGGAGGGGTCTGACTTTCTGCCAGGCTGTTGCCCAGGGTGGCTCCTCTCTGTAGCCTCCCCTCTCCTCTGAGCTGCAGCCTCTTATCCCCAAGCTGTTGCTGGCCCAGCAATTAGCGCAGCTGAGGAGATGGCTAACCTGCCTGTTAACCCCTTAGTCCCTGTGGTAGGATGGGTCTGTATACCCCTGACAGATGCTTGGGCTAAACATTCCAGTTACTGGGCACGTAATTCACAGCCATTAGCTTTAGGGCCACACAACCCCAAGAAAGTGATCTACGATTTCTCCTGTCGCTTGAGGACCTTTGCTCCTGTGGACGTCACTCTGGTAGCAGCCAGTTCTGTGCCCCAGTCCACATCTCTAGCACATGTGCAATGGTAGAGTCCCAGGGCTCTGCAGGCCACGCTTTGTTTCTTCTCAAAATGGACCTGGACCAGTCCCCCAGTCTGCAAACCTCCAGACTCTGGGAAATCTTGGATGGGAATTCTTGCTGTGACTTTCCATGCTTCTTCCTTCGCTGCTACTGGGTCAGGGTGTCCCAGTCACTCGACTGCCCCACACAGCTGCTGGGTCTAATCCAAAAATAAACTATTCACCAGATCATCAATGTAAAGATAGAAGCACCCCCCTAAATGCAGGAGCTGAGCAGTGCATCAAACCCTACAACTAGCCACGTGGCTGCCCGGCGAGTTATAAGGCTGGAGGCCAGGTGCCCAAGTGCTTGAAAAGTGTGGTCATCTCACAACTACCAAAGATGCAGTCTGGTGTACCAAACACCCACAACCTTTCTAGGCTAGAGACAAAGACAGAGATGCAGATGGACCTGGAAAGGCCATGCGCTCTCCCTCGGTCAAAGCACTGTCTAGCTAGAGGGAACAATCCTGCACTGGAGATGAGATCTAAGAGATCCCTACCACTCTTGTGTTCTCGGCTCCGATCCCTGAATGTCACCATGTTGTCCTTGACCTTGAACACTCCCACAGGCATGTGATGCTCAGACACTAGGCTGGATTTAACCCCTCTTTCAAGCCATATGTGCTTTGCCCTTAGTGCATACCCTGCAGGTTATTGCCGGCAAGGCTACAGTCAGGACCCTCCTAGTTCATAAGTAGCAGCTCTACCACGCGAGCCAAAGAGGGGGAGTTCATCTCACCAAGACAGCAGCAGCCGAGCTAAGCTTGTGCCAGCCAGTCTCTTGCATGGTTTACGGCCAGCAAATCTTAGAGGTTGGACCACCTGGCCCTGAGGCTAAGCCTCAGCAGTGATGCCTCTTGCTTATGGTGTGTACAGGGCTTAGTCCTTCTGCCAGCTCCTGGCTTGGGGTTACAGCAAAGATCCACTTTCAAAGCAGAGACGTGCTGGTGTTCGGTTACTGGAACTATTTCCCTTAAGGACACCTGCTGCTGACTCAGTTACTGTGACACAACATGGTTCCCGGATGCACAGCCTGCTGGTCGTTGCTAACAGTTTTCAGAAGCTCCCTGGAGAGTCCTCTGGGGAACTTGAAGCATGTACTGTAATGATGCGTGGGTGGGAGCTAGACTAGTTCAGGAAAATTTGCTTAGTGAACAAACTTTCTGGAAGGTGGTTCTCCTGGGATCCTCCTGTTTTTCACCCTTCCCCTTCCTCCTACATGTCAGACTGGCCTGGCTTTTTTAGTCAAGGAATGGAGGAGGAGGATCTTGCTGGGTTGGTCAAAGGGGGTGGCTGTCAGGGCTGGGTCGTGGACAGCCAGACATAGTGGTTGGAACTGGAGTCCACAGTCAGGAGTCAGCTGGGTCAGGATACTGGGAGGTCAGAAGCCGAAGAGAGACTGGAGATCAGAACTACAAGTCGGTAACCAGAATCAAACTGAGTTGGGATACCAGGGGGTCAAAAGCAGGAAACAAACCAGAGATCAGACCCATAAGTCAGAGGTTCGGAGCCAAGCCAGGTCAGGATGCCAGGAAGTCAAGCTGGGGGAGCAGGAGGCACAAGGTACACAGTCCAGAGCAGGGTGGATCCCAGTTGTTCCGATAGTTTTCCATTCCGGTTGCTGGCTTAAGTAGGGCCAGCGATCAATCGCTGCTCTGGGACTCTGCCAAGGGGGCATCGGGGCAGAGTCTCTAACTGGGGCTAGGCTTCATGGGTCCTGGGTCAGCAGTTGTCAGCAGGCTGCCAAGTGGAGGGTTGCAGCGTGGCCGCTCCTGTGGACCCGCGTTTGAGGCCTGTGGGTCATGACGGTGGCCAGGGAATAACCCCGGGAGCTCCCACCCAGGGAGGCAGAGGGCCTCTGCAGCAGCTTTGGAGAGCAAGAGCTAGGATCTGGTCCCTCTTGGCAGTGCAGTGAGCTAAGGCACCTGCCACTGGAAGACTATACTATGAGCTGGGCTGTGATTCCCCTGGCACATACACAGACATACTTGCATGAGCTCTCAGTGCGCCAGCAGTGTAGCTGCCAGAGTTACCACCTTTGAAATGCACCCACCCGCAAGTCAGGCCCTCCACAACCCCACCCACAAGGCAACTCCATGACGCCTGCCCTTTTAACAGCCACTTATAGTATCTAGAGAGATCACAGTTATAGACGAGACTGCTAACATCACACGTCTCCTCACTCTCGTGTGACTCAAACCCTCTCACACTACACCCATGCCGTGCACTTGTGTGTTGGTGGGCAGCCAACTGCTGTATTTTCAACAGTTTTGATCTGTTATTGCTTAAACTGTGGAAGTGGGAACACTGCAGCACCTTTAGCTGGACATAGACACTTTGAACATTCGATACCCCAGTGCATTGTGATAATAATGCAAATCTCTAGACCCACGTAAAGGAAAACCTGGCGGATTAAATTATTTTTCTGGTAATTGGCAAATCCATAAAAAACCCAGCCAGGCTGGTCAAATACCAGCCACCTAGTAATCCTACTAGCTGCGGTAGCAGGGGTGGCAGGAACGGAAGCATAGCTGAGCCATGCCAAGTACAAATATGGTAAAACCGGTGGGTACCTACTTGGCATGGCTCAGCCGTGCCTCCGCTGCCACTACCCATGCTACCAAGGCTACACTGCTATTTGCACCCATGCTAGCTCGATGAGAACTAGCACGAATATGTCTATGTACATGAGAAGGGGAACCACACCCCTAGCTTGTAGTGTAGACATAGCCTAATACTAGCTTTAACTCCTCCTGTCCCCCCACACTACTTCCTTGGCCAGCAACATATTGTTCCCCAGACTGTCCAGCCGGGTTGCCACTATTTCTCCTCGGGAGCATAGGCCACCATCTAATAAATTTCACTGCTAGGAATATTTTCCTGATCTTCTTTCACCTCCTCCCAGGACTTTTTAGTTATATACTCTTGCGACATGCTAAGCACAGTCTCTCTCCCCGTGGTATTCCCATCCGTACAGCTCTTCTGTGGTATCTTTGTTTCAAAAGCAGACCTGAGCTGCCCCCTGCAAGCGGATGCGTATCTGATGACAAAGAGCACTGCTCTCAGTCCTCTGCCATTTGCGCTAAGCCTCATACAGCCGTCACACAGAGACCCTTTCACCAGCTGCGAGGGAATGGAAATAAAGTGCAGCATACACATCTGTATGAATTTGCTCTGAAATTAAAACTGACAAGCCGGAAGATATGTCCTGAACTGCCATATCAGTGGAAGAATAACACAGTGAGACAAAATATGCCAACATATTGAATGGCCAGCTGCTGACCAGAGGCCATAACTGAATCCAACAGTAAACCCTACAAACTTAAAATGAGCGTACTAGTTAAACAGACAAAGGGAAACCAGCACCAAGATTTACCTAAGGTCACAGGACTAGAACCCAGGTGTCCTGACTTAATCGAGGGTCCTGCTATTAGGCCAGACTGCCTCCCAGCAACAGCTGTTGAAATGGTGGATAAGTCCGTGGGGGTAGTCCAAGAGTACAGGCCTTCTGGAGAGACGTAAACAGCAGGGCTGGCCTTACCATGAGGTGAACTGAGGCGGCCGCCTCAGGTGCCAGACTGTGGGGGGGCGCCACTAGGACCCAGAGTGTAGAAAATAGTGTCTGCTGCTGGTGCATATGTATTCTCTCTGCTCTAGATGCACAGAGATGGTGGAGTGCTGTGCTGGAGGAAGGAGGGCACAAGAGACATAACAGGCAGGCAGGAGAAAAGGTAGGGTTACCATATTTCAACAATCAAAAAAGAGGATGGGAGGAGCCCCGCCCTAGCCCCGCCCCTGTCCTGCCCTAGCCCCGCCCCTGCCCCTTCCACTCCCTCCCACTTCCTGCCCCCTCAGAACCCCCAACCCTCCCCCCCACTCCTTGTCCCCTGACTGCCCCCTCCTGGGACCCCTGCCCCTAACTGCCCCACAGGACTCCACCCCCTACCTAAGCCTCCCTGCTCCTTGTCCCCTGACTGCCCCCTCCTGAGACCTTCCCCACATCCTAACTGGCCCCCTAGGACTCTACCCCCTACCTGTCCCCTAACTGCTCCAACCCTTATTCACACCCCCACCCCCAGACAGACCCCTGGGACTCCCACGCCCCATCCAACCACTCCCCACCCCCTGACAGCCCCCCCCAAAACTCCCGACCCATCTAAACCCCTCTGCTCCCTGTCCCCTGACTGCTCCGATCCCTCTCCCCACTCCTGCCCCCTGACAGCCCCCCCCCCAGAACTCCCAAACACCCCCCCCGCC
>NC_048305.1:34694908-34747913 GCF_013100865.1 Trachemys scripta elegans
CGCTTGGCTCTTAAACAGAGCCGAAGAGTCAGGGGAGGAGCAGAGCCGCCATTTTCCCGGACATGTTCGGCTTTTTGGCAATTCCCCCTGGATGGGGGTTTGAATGCCGAAAAGCTGGACATGTCCAGGAAAAAGAGGACGTATGGTAACCCTACCTCAAACAACAATTCAAAGTTGAATTCTTTAACCAGGTGCTAGATTATGCAATACAGTCAATTGAAGAACGTTTCATGCAGCTCAAGGAACACAGCAGTATATTTGGGATGTTGTATGATATTCCAAAACTCCTCACTATACCTGAAGAAGACCTACACCAGCAATGCAGGGCACTAGAGACAGTGTTGACACATGATGACATGCGCGATATTGATGCGAGTGATTTATATGATGAACTGAAAGCCCTTTCAAGATACATTTCAGCAGGATCAACTCCAAAGACTGTTCTGGAATATATGTGCACAAATAAGATGACCACCCTCTTTCCAAATGCTTTTGTTGCTCTTCGCATACTTCTAACACTTCCTGTAATAGTTGCCAGTGGAGAACGCAGCTTCTCCAAGCTGAAGTTAATAAAAAACACATCTACGCTCCACAATGACACAGGAGAGGCTGGTTGGCCTTGCAACCATCTCAATAGAGCATGAGCTGGACCAGACTGTGGACCTTCAGGAAGCAGTTCAAATCTTTGCAACCAAGAAGGCAGGGAAAGCATCACTTTGATTATTCAAACAGATAAAAATGCCAGTGTTTACTATGCAGACCAGAAAAGTTACATTTGTTGTTCAGGCATTTGAAAGTTAAGTGTTACTTAAAATTTTTGAACAAGGCATTTTAAGTTGCTAGTTCTCCTTTATTGGGGTAGGTAGCAGAGTAGTATAATGAGAGGAGTAGAACAGGAAGAAGGCAGAATTGAGACCTTTCGGAGTTTTGGCCCAAGCGAAGGGCCATGGTGCCAAAATGTTTTGGGCCAGCCCTGGTAAACAGGCAGGTGGATTTGAGTTTAAATACTCAGTACTTAAATACTGATCCAAAAGGTAGCTGGAGGGCTGGGTGACATAGCAGTTCTGTCAAGCCACAGGAGAGGTTTCTGTGGAATTATCAGCATTGTTGCTGAGAGGCCAACTGTCCATAACTGCTAGAAAGCTTAATAGCATACTAAGGAACCCCTCCAATTCTGTTAAAATCATTTATCTAATTACTGGGCAAAATCCCTGCTTCCCCTGAAGCCAGAGGTGTTACATCCGGGATGAATTTGGTCCAGTCATCATTTGGATATAATTTCAAAGACATATGCTCTTGCTCCTGAGAATTACATGGTAAATGAACAGCTAGCAACTGAAGAGTCAATAGCATTATTCTGTGTGACATGCATAGGTTTATTCTCTACTTTCTGATCTGCATGCTGTAAATCCTACTATTATCACAGCACAATGCCTCTACCTCATGGACAACTTTTCATATGGTTTAGTTATAAAATAAAAACCTCTCATCCCAAAAATGCAGGAAGAGGGTTTTGTTTTTTTTTAGCAGCTATCTGTTATAGAAACAGCAGTAAGTAACTTTGCAGTACCTTCCACTGCCTCCAGTTAAATACAGAAACAAACACAGCTACTCCGCACTCTGTCAATAGAATGCACGCCCCGCTTGTCTACAACAAAGGGAAAAGCAGCAGGCCATACTTCAAAACATTAATCGCTAGCTCTGGATTAACACTTGCTCTGCCCCGCATCCAAACATCATGTGTTAACAAGCAGTTAAAAGCCGGAATATTAAATAATCTCTGTCTGCTGCCAGAACTTCAGTTGGATAAGGATGGTAATTCATGTTCTTATTTTAGTGCCCTGTCCACAGCACTACATTATTTGTATTTACAGCTACAAGAAATGAACAATCAATCAATCAAGAGGAAGAAGCAAAATACTTTACAGGACAACAATATCTTGCACATTTCAAAATGCAGTAGTTCTACCAAAGTGGTGTATTAAATACTAAAAACCACCTCAATGTCCCTATGTTATCACAAGATAAGCGTTCTTTTATGCCATTGTGATCCCTCTGAAGTAAACTTTAGAAATGCTAATGTGGCCAGATTTTCTAAAGAGCTGATCTCCCAATATAAGCACTTAAACAGATTCTGAGATTTTCAATTGGACCTGCTGGGGGCTGGGAACATTTGAAAAAACAGATACTTCTTGTAGGTCCCTAAATGGGAGCCAAACTCTTTCTAAAATCTGCTCCTCCCCTCTGCAGTGTGATTTAATTGCCTTACCTATAAAATGAACGCAGCCAAATACCCACAAGAGCAGATGGACATTCAGGGCCAGCATCATCTCGGTAACTTGTGCCTGCACAGCCTGCTCTATCCATACTCTGAATGAAAGAGGGGCGAGGAGAAATTTGCTGGCCTGGATTGATTCTTTCGGAACTTCCTGTAAATAATAGAAGGAAACAGACTGAATCCACAGGAGAGCTCACGCCATGGAACTCTGTTTTCGCCCATTATGGTTTAAAAGGATATGAGACATAGTTTACTGATGCAAAGGAAACCTTAGCAACATTTTTGTCAGGGAACTCTCTTCTCAGACTGGAGGTGAACAGCAATAAAATGTACACAGTGGGCCCAGTTTGCTGTGCACTTACATAGCTTCTTTATAGTATTTACAGTATTTGTGTAGCAACAACACCAGTGCTTTGGTGGTGTGACCTAGTGGGCTAAGCACAAGGCTAACAGCCTGGAGGTCCTGTGTTCTAATCCTGCCTCTGATGGTAGCCTTGAGTAATTTACTTCTGCTGCCTATCTCAGAGGGTGACTGTGTATGGGAAAAGTGTCCATAATGGGTGTGAGCACCCCCTGCTGGGGTAAAGGTTATTGTAGGAGAGGTTTTGAGGCAGAAATCTCCACAACGATCCCCCACCTGAGGATTATAAATTGTAATCAAGTCACTCCTTCACCTTCTCTCTGTCAAGCTAAATAGATTGAGCTCCTTGAGTCCGTCGCTATAAGGCATGTTGTCTAATCCATAATCATTCTCATGGTTCTTCTCTGAACCCTCTACAATTTATCAACATCCTACTTGAACTGTGGGCACCAGAACTGGACTCGGGCTTCCAGCAGTGCCAAATACCGAGGTAAAATAACCTCTCTGCTCCCACTCGAGATTCCCTTGCTTATCCATCTCAGGATCACATTAGCTCTTTTGGCCACAGCGTAACACTAGGAGCTCATGTTCACCTGCTTATCCACCAGGATGCCTAAATGCTTTTCAGAGTCCCTGCTTCCCAGGATAGAGTCCCCCGGCTTGTGAGTATGGCCTGAATTCTTTGGTCCTAGATGTATACGTTGACATTTAGCCATATTAAAACACACAGTTTGCTTATGCCTAGTTTACCAAGCTCTGTATCCCTGAAGAGGGCCTGTGCCTCTACAGCACCCTGGCTGCCTGTGCCCCTACTCCCACCCCTTGTCAGGGTGGGCCCAGTGGAGTGTGCTAACTGGGATGGATTCCCTCTGAATGGAGCAGAGCCGGGGGAGGGAAAGAGCTACACAATGAACGTCCTGAGGTTCGATAAGATGTGGGGGATGGTTTGCATTCTCCTAACCCCAGTTTAGCCACCCCTGTCCCCACGCTGCATGGAGAGGATCCTTGGGAGCGTGGGGCTGAGCACCCCTTCTGCGTGGAAGGGACCACCCCACCATGCACAGATTTAGGTCCCTGTTTGGCAAAGCACTTATGTATGGGCTTACGCCTCTTTGACTTCAATGGCACTTGAGCACCTGCTTTTCAAGGGAAGTGCTTTGCTGACTCAGGGCCCTGGCAGCAGCAGATCTGGCTCAGTACCGCACTAGCTCAGGGGTGCTATGGGGATCCAGCTGGTTCATATCTGGGAAGCATTTGGAAGCTACAGCATAGGCGCTGAGTTTCTAATCTACTGGGGGGGCTCCCCCCGGCTCGCCCCAGGCCCTGCCACCCTGCTTCTTCCCACCCCCACTGCACCCTGCCTCTTCCCGCCCCGCCCCCGAGCACACTGCACCCTTGCTCCTCTCCCGTCCCCACCCAGCGTTTCCTGACACCGTGAAACAGCTGATCCGTGGCAGGCGGTAGGTGCTGTGAGGGAGGGGGAGGTGCTGATCTGTGGGGCCCGCTCATGGGCAGGAGGCGTTGGGGGTGAAGGGCAGGTTCTGGTAGGAGGGCTGCCAGTGGGTGCTCAGCACCCACCATTTTTTTCCCGTGGGTGCTTCAGCACCAGAGCACCCATGGAGTCAGTCCCTATGAGCTATAGCGTGAATATTAGCAGCGATTTAGTGCTCAGCAAGGCCAGCGTGAGCCCTGCAGCCTGCTGAGTCTAAACTCTGCAGCAAGGTCACCAGCTGTGCACAGCTAGGGCAGCTTTAGGCAAGTACCAAACTAGAGGTGCAGAGTTAAATGTGAATGGAACACTGAACTCAGTGCAGACACTAGTGTCATTTGGGTATTAAATTCAATCTTTAACCCCTAGAGATTAGGCTGAGGCCTTCCTGGAAGGCAGATTATCCTGTCTGCTGTTTGGGGGGTGGGGGGGTGTTATACCTTCCTCTGAAACAGTTGGTACTAGTTTTACCAGCTTTGCCCGTTACTTTGGGGTATGCTCATTTATTAGGACTACTCTTCTGGGGGAGGGTGTTCTGTACTTCTATCAATATACTGCTTGTGTCACTTGTGTTCTCATACGGAGCTCTACTTCTCCCTGCTGCAAGTTCCCTCCCAATGGAGCTATCCTGCAGGACCTAGGTTCCCCAGGGCTAGATTCTTCCAGCCCCAGAATCAGATGAACACACACACACACACAGCGCATCTGAGAGGACCAGGTTAATCAGCACTCCCAAGCAGCGGTAGCTCCAGGCACCAGCGCTCCAAGCGTGTGCCTGGGGCGGCAAGCCGCGGGAGGCACCCTGCCGGTCGCTGTGTGGGCGGCAGTCAGGCAGCCTTCGGCGGCATGCCTGCGGGAGGTCCGCCGGTCCTACGAATTCGGTGGCAATTCAGTGGCGGGTACGCCAAATCCGCGGGACCGGGGACCTCAAGCAGGCATGCCGCCGAAGGGAGCCTGCCTGCCGTGCTTGGGGCGGCAAAAATGCTAGAGTCGCCCCTGCTCCCAAGCTGACCCCTTATATGTCCCTGGACTCAGCAGATTGGGTCGAGCAGCACTTCCAAGCTGCCTCCTTCATATGTCCCTGGTTCAGCTAGTCTCTATCCCCACTTTCACAATTGTTCTGGTAGTAACCGATTTGATGAGCAAACCCACAGGATTTTTGGGCGCTGCAGGAACAAGGAACATTGCTGCAGACTGAATGAGGAAACCAAAAAAAAAAAAAAAAACCACCACGAGGGGGAGAAAAAGAAAGAAAGAGAGAGAGAGAGAAGCAACCAGCTTAATCATGAACGTTATGTATTGCCAGAAAAAACCAGTTATAATATTAAATCTGAATTTGATTATAAAAGTCAGGTTTACAAAACTATAACTGATCACACAAGTCAAGGTTAGAAGGCTATACCGAGAGAGAGAGAGAGAGAGAGCTGGTTCTCACCACTCCATGAAGCTTGAATCGATCGGGGGTCCCAGGTGGTGGTGGTAGCTAAGGGTCTGGCGTGCTGGAGACAGGCAGAGCCCCCACCATGATCAGTCAGGAGAAGATGAAGTCCCAATGGAACTAATGCAGATTTTGGATCCAGGCATCAGAACACTTACTTGAGCATGGATAGGAGTTTTTGTAGAGGAACAACAATGGTTCAAGGGAGAACACTTGATTTGTTTAGGTGTAAACAAGGGAGAATACCAAAGTTGTTTTGTTCAGGCTAGATAATGGGAGCTGATTATTCCTGGCTTTGGGCGGTGTTCCTTGGAGGGAGCTCACAGTGTATTAGGGAGCTTCACTATTTTGGATACCAATAAAGGATTTATTACTAGAATTGGTCTGATAACTACTGAGCTGGGTGTGTGCAGGCATGGGTTCATTAACATCTGAAGCAGAGATCCCCCATCATGCAGTGCTTCCCTGCTTTTCTGGTCCCAGAGTTCCGTGCGGTTCTTGCCTTGGAATCTCTGTTCTCCATTCTGTATGCTAATGGAGATGCCTCCTTGTCCCATCTTTGATGCAAACGAGGCTAGGGGAGTTTCCTTAATTCTGTCATCCTTATCCAAAGGATGTAGGTGCGTCTCCCACTGCCTTTTCATTGCTTTTTGTAAGTCTTTCTTCTGATGCAGTTTTGGTTCAAGCAGAGGCGAGGTGGGGTGGGGTGGGGTGGGGTGGGGCATGGGGGGGAAGGTCTTTTGTGAGTCAGACAGGCTAGGTACTGCGCACTGGTTCCCCAAGAACACAGAGCTGCTAGGTAACATAGGCGCCGACTCCGTGGGCTGGAGCACCCACAGGGAAAAATTAGTGGGTGCTCCGCATCCACTGGCAGCCAAGCTCCCCTCCCCTCCACCCCACCTCCTCCTCCCCCCATGAGCATGCCACATCCCCACTCCTCCACCTACCTCCCAGCGCTCCCCGCTTGGCCACTGCCAAACAGCTGTTTGGTGGTGTAGCAATCTCCGGGAGGGAGGGGGAGGAGTGGGAACGTGGTGTGCTCAGGGGAGGAGGGGGGAAAAGAGGTGGGGCCGGGGCGGGGATTTGGGGAAGGAGTCAGAATAGGGGCAAGGAGGGGGCGTAGTTGGGGTGGGGACTATGGGGAAGGGGTTGGAATGGGGGTGGAGCAGAGGTGGGAGGGGGTGGGGCAGGGCGGGGCCTCATGGAATGGGTGGAGTCGGGGCAGGGCCAGGGCAGAAGGGGGCTCGAGCACCCACTGGCGGGAGAAGAAGTCGGTGCCTATGCTAGCTGACACTAGACATTGTCAGAGACAGGACGCTGGGCTAGATGGACCAGGGCTCGGATGCAGGGACTTGGTGCCGTCCGCTTCCAGGGAGCCTGCCTTAGCCCTGCAGCACGCCACTGCAACCCCGGAGCCATTCAAGGTAAGCAGCGCCGGGCCAGAGCCCGCACCCCTAAACCCTCCTGCACCCCCTCTTCCCTGAGCCCCCTGCTGCACCCCTCAACCCTCCTGCACTCCAACCCCCTGCCCTGAGCCCTCAACCCCCTGCCCTGAGCCCCTTCCTGCACACTGCACCCACTCCCACACCCCTCACTCCCTCCCACACCGCAACCCCCTGCCCCAGCCCTACATTCATGGCCCTGCATTCAATTTCCCCACCCAAATGTGGCCCTCCGGCCAAAAAGTTTGCCCACCCCTGGCCTAGGCTGAGGATCTCTGAGGACTGAGGCATGCCCAGATGCGAAGCTCTGGACCTTGGGAGTTCAGGGTCTGGGCAGGAGATCGCCATGGAGATCACATGGACTCCAGGACTACAGCATGCAGGGGAGCTACTCCCTGCAGCTCTCACTGCTTTGCAGGCCATGCAGCCCAGCTCCCCTCGGGCTGACAGCTGAGCTCCGCTCCTGTACCCCTCAGTAGCTCTGCTGTGAGGGAAGTGTCACCTGAGCCGACTCCGCATGCTCTGCCAGAGCGGAAGCTTGCCCCAGCATGGCTTCGCGCTCATCTAAGCAGGTGCCTTCTCCTACAGGGCTCTGCCTACTGCTTCCTGGTGGCCCTTTGGCACTGTCCGCCCCCTACCACCAGCATCCCAGTCTCCGAGACCTCCCCGGCTCTCCTCCCTGCCTGGAGGTACCGTCAGTGTTTTGACAGAGCTCAGGACTGGCATGGAGGGGTGTTTTCCCCAGCCATGGGGTGGGGAACACTCCTGTGCCCCTTGGGGTCTCTGCCACAGTTATGCTGGCTGGTGGCAAGGCCCCTGCATTACAGAGCCCAAGGCTGGTTTGTGGCAGCAGCTGGGGAGCGGGGATGGAGTTGAAACCGGAAGCTTCCATCGAGGGTGGCAGCGTTCCAGCAGCATCTAGCTGGGCAGCTCTGCTGCCCTCTGCCTCGTCACCGTGAGTGAAATGGGCGTGGCTGGCTGCAGTGGTGGATTAGCCAATGGGCCCATGCCCAGGGGCCCCAGCCAATTGTGGATCTCCTCAGAAAAATTGGCACCCCGCCCTCTGGAGACAAGTGCTGAGGCGGAGGAAATCACTGAGACCTCACCCCACTTCCTGGCAGCAGCACCAGGCAGGTGGGCGGGTGAAGCCCCAGTGCCCCGACTCCATCCCCGGCAGAAGAGCTGGGTGGTGTGGGAAGCCTTAGCACCCAGACCCTGGCTGCGGCCCCAGGACTGGAGGAGCTCTGGCTGGCTCCCTGCTGTGACTTCAGGGCTGGGGAGCTCTCACACCCCTCTGCAGCCCCAGGGTCTTGGAGGGGGGACAAAGCTTCTCCAGTCTTGGGGGGAGGCAGAATGGGGCGGGACTGTGGATGGAACAGGGGTGGGCCGGGGGAAAGGGCAGAATGGTGTGGGGCTTTGGGCAGGCCTGCAGGTGGAAGGGGTGGAATGGGGGTGGAACCACAGGCGAAAGGGCTGGGAAGGAGGCCCCCCACTTGCTCTGGCCCAGGGCCCCACGAAACCTTAATCCACCTCTGGGCCTGCCTTCCCAAAATTATACATAATGGATGGGAGTCAGGGTCTTTCCCATCTCAACATACGCATCATGGTATCTTCCAGGGCAAGGCTGAAAGCCAGTTGTTTCCTTAGGAGATGGCTTGTTTTGGGGAGGTGGGTTTCTTTCACTCCACCAGCTCCTGGGTTTCATATTAGGGAGGGGCTAGAACCAACCCCTGGGTTGCAAACTCTCTCTAAGGCTTGCAGTGGAGTTGGGACAGAGGCCGGAATCCAAATCCAGATTTGCCATGCACACCTGGACCACCACTGTGACAAACCCCTCCATCCCACCACCCCAGACTTTGAGGGTTCTGCTCTCTGGCTCGGGATCCAAATGGTCCTTCTTGAAGTTTATAGGCGTGATGGGCCAACCTGAATCCTGGTGAAAACAGGCGAAGTTCTGAGTGAAGTCAATGGCGTCACCCCTGCTGATTCCATGGTCCAGTTTGACCCATTGCCTTGTTTCCAGCTGAGTTTGCTAAAGTGCCTGGGAGTCTCCACGCCCCAGATCCCAGTGTGTTGTTCTCTGCCATTCCTTTAAGAACTGCCCTATCTGTTGGCACGTGCAAGGCCCCTGTCTCTGTGCCCTTGGCAAGGCTGCAGCAGGAGGGCGCCATACAGGGGCTGCATGGTTCTTTTGGGGTGGCTGGCGTGTGCTTTCCAGTTCATTACATTTCAATGGCCCACTTTAAAGCTATCCAAAACAAACAAACAAGCACACACACGCTAGCAGGGACGCAGGAGAGGAGCAAGCTAGTTCCCCAGAACTGCCTTTGCAAATGATTAAGACTGTAAATCATTCATGGAGGTCATGGAAGTCACGCTTTCCGTGTGTGATGGGTTTGGTCACAGAAACTCCCTCAAGACTGTCACTAGATGTGCTGGGATACCACTGAGAACAAACCCCCCTGCCAGAGAAGGCTTCCCTCCACTCCCATCTTGCTGAGCTAGACACACCAGTCGGCTACAGCACAGACCAAGAGGTTGGGCCACACCCCCCTGCAGTTCACAGAAATTAAGATTCACTTAGCGCAGAGATTCTCAGTTAACAGGGACTTTCCCAGCACCCAGTATTCAGTCCTTCTGGGAGCCTAAACCCCAAATTAATCCATTTTACTTTGTATAGAGCTTATATAGGGTAAACTCATAAATTGTCTGCCCTCTAGAACACTGATAGAGAGATATGCACAGCTGTTTGCTCCCCCAGGCATTAGTTACTTACCCTGGCTTAATTAATAAGCAAAACTGATTTTATTAAGTATAAAAAGTAGGATTTAAGTGGTTCCAAGTAATAACAGACAGAACAAAGTAAGTTACCAAGCAAAATAAAACAAATCACTCAAGTCGAAGCCTAATTCAGTAGGAAACTGAATACAGGCAAATCTCACCCTCAGAGATGTCCAATAAGCTTCTTTCACAGACTAGAGTCCTTCCTAGTCTGGGCCTAATCCTTTTCAGACCAACATTGTGGTTTATGGCCTGGGTCCAGCAATCACTCACACCCCCATAGTTTCTTTCAGGCATCTCTTGGGGTGGAGAGGCCATTTCTTGAGCAGCTGAAGACAAAATGGAGGGGCTTCCAGGGTCTTTTATATTCTCTCTTTTGTGGGCAGAAACCCCTTTGTTCTGGGCAAAATCACAGCAACAAGATGGAGTTTGTAGCCACCTGGGCAAGTCACATGTCCATGACTGATTCAGCTTTTTGCAGGCCACCCCATTGTTTACATGTTAGTTTGAACGTTCCCAGGAAAGCTCAGATGTGGATTGGGGTCTCCCAAAGTCCATTGTCAGTTAAGTGTTTCTTGATTGGGCACTTACTGAGAATAGTCCTTTCTCAAGAAGCTGACCAAATGCTTCACTGATGCTACTTAGAATCAAACACATTGAGATACAAGTACATAGCCAATATTCATAATTTCAAATACAAAAATGATACACACATACCGACAGCATAATCATAACTAGCAAATTACAACCTTTCCGTAGACACCTTACTTGACCTCCTTTTTACAAGATTTGGTGCAACTATGGGACTTTTGTTGCAACAATGATGTATACGGTCACAGTTCATGTCAATAACGTCACACTGTGACCTCTGTGAATTTTGAAGCACTGGTGCGGCTGACCTCAGGACCACCCCAGCAGCTGGGGAAGCCCCGGGGCCAGCCACGCTGGCTGGTGCTCTGGAACCCCAGGCAGCTGGTCCCTGGCACTGCCCTGGAGCAGCGGTCCGGGACCAGTGGCGGCGGTGGTGGGGCCTCGGGCCGCGCCCCCCCCCCCCCGGCCTGGACCAATGGCGGCAGGGAGGCCCCAGGTTGCCCCCCGCCCGGAGTGGCAGCAGGACCACGGGTCGCCCTTCCCCCCCAGAAGCAGCGCAGCCCCAGGCCCCCCCCCCCCACCCCAGCAGCAGCAGGGGTGCATGGTCTACCCCCCACACCTTTCCCCCAGCAGCAGTCTTCAGGAGTGCCCCCCTCCCAGCAGGTAAGATTTAGTCATAGGTATTTTTAGTAAAAGTCATGGACAGGTCATGGGGCCGTGACTTTTTGTTTATTGCCCATCACCTGTCCATGACTTTCACTAAAAATACCCGAGACTAAAACATAGCCTTACAAATTATCCACTACAGCCCTTTCTGCACAGATGTGGCACTCAGAGATTAATCTCTAGATTAAGGTTTTACTTCATTCTGAAATGAGTACAAATTCCAGGTCACAGCAGCCCGCAACCCAGCTAAATCTCTGCATTAAGCCTCTTGGGCTGGGAAGGGACAGAGACATATCCAGCCCCTTCCTCTCCATACATATGAAGTCCCTAGTCGATGGTTGCCTGAGCTCACTCCTTTGAAAGCCACCCTCAAGGTAAGAGCAGTTGGACTCTGATCATTTCTGTTAAAGTGGAGAGCGGACGATTCATGGACTAGTTAGCATATTGCTTTCCAGTGAAGGGGAAACGCCAGTTTTCCCATCACTCTGGGACGGGATGTCAGGATGTGGAAGGTGTATCTGGATCAGTGGAACTGGAGTCAGAGGGCCCGTGTTCCTGGACTGGCTGTTATTGACTGGTTGTTAAGTACCAGTTATATGTCGTGTGGCCCTTATGACTTCCTCTGGAAAAGGCAAGTGTCATTGGAATCACAGTTGCTGGTTAGTGTGAAAAGAGAAGACTGGGCCAGTGGTTGGGGCACTAATATGGGACTTGGAAGACCTAGGTTCAAGTCCCTGCTCTGCCAGACTTCCTGTATGATCTTGGGCCAGTCGCGTAGCTGCTCTGTGCCTCAGTTTCCCATCTGTGATCAGTATAACAGCTCTGTCCTGCCTCACAGAGGAGTTGAGGCACTCAGATACTCCAGTAGAGGGGTCCGATAAGTACCTGAGAGAGAGGCAGCCATCATACTGTGTGGAATAACACAGGTGAGATATTAGTACAAACAGTTCAGGACAGGGCTGTGTTATAGACCCAGTTAGAGGACCTGCAGCATGCTACTAAATTGTTCGGTCTGTACTGCATGACACCTGCCATAGTTCTGCCATCACACTGGCTGTCTCCTGCCATACTTTCTTCAGTTTCAATGGGAGTGAGACTGGGTCCAGTGACCATTCAGAGAGTGGGGATTAGATTCATGAGCACATGCAGAAGCATGTGAAGAGAAGGGGGTGGGTGGATTGTGCAGTACGGATCATGTGCATTCTGGGTGGGTTTCACCCGACAAGACTAATTGCCACTAGCATAAAACTATTCTGAGCTCTTGTACAAGAGGGTGGCATTTCACACAGAGATATATCAGAAGTTACCGCAGCACTGAGTCTTTCTCCCCTATAGAAATCACATGTGAGTTCAAAATAAGCCCTGAATGGACTAAATCCACTTCCTCACTGTGTTATAACAGGACCTAGTCCCTCTAGAATATCAAGGCTACTGTTGCTCTCTTTACATACAGACAGGTGTTTTTCATTGATAAAACTGCAAGGGAATTCAATAGCCTGCATCTGGAGCTTAACCACTGCATGACAGGGGTTGAGCCTCCTTTTGTGTTTGTCTGGAGCCAGGCACCTTGTGGGCACTGCTGGAAACAGGCAGTGACACTTCGCTGTCTACTAAATGGCTTCCCACAGCAAGGTACTGAGAAATTGACCAAAGGGTACACTCAAAGAAACTGACCAGAGGGAACACCCATCCAAGAAAATTGACCCACTCAGGGCATGAGACCAGCAATGCACCCCTGGTGCTCACCAAAAGCTCACCTGGTGGGGCAATTTTTACAATGTCTCAGGTGACTCTGAGGAGTTTGCTTGGACAGACTGGCCAGGATCATGTTGCACAGAGACAAAGACTGGGTTAGTTTTGTACTTTGTTTCTTTAAAAACCCAATAACGTTTAAGGAAAAGTATCAAAATGGGGAGAGGGCAAGATTTTTTTTTTTCAGGGAAGTGTGGAGATTGGGTGCAGGAGACAAACTTTTGGGTCTGTGTATGTGCACACGTAGCTGTAATGAGGGGGTAGTTTCCTGGGTAAAGGGATATAACTCTAGCGAGTGAGAGTAGTTTGGCGAGAGGAATGCTTTGTGTGGGGGTGGGAGCGTGTCAAAGCTCCTTCCCCACTCTGAACTTTAGAGTACAGATGTGGGGGCCTGCATGAAAACTTCTAAACTTAACTACCAGCTTAGATCTGGTCCGCTGCCACCACTCCCAAAGTGCTAATTCCCTTCACTGGGTAGCCTTGAGAGATTCTTCACCAAGCCCCTGGTGAACACAGATTCCAACCCCTTGGATCTTAAAACAAGGAGAAATTAACCATCCTCCCTCCTTTCTCCCACCAACTCCTGGTGGATCAAGATCCAATCCCCTTGGATGTAAAAACAAGGAAAATCAATCAGGTTCTTAAAAAGAAGGCTTTTAATTAAAGAAAAAGGTAAAAATCATCTCTGTAAAATCAGGATGGAAAATAACTTTACAGGGTAATCAAACTTAAAGGGCCCAGAGGACCCCCCTCTAGCCTTAGGTTCAAAGTTACTGCAAACAGAGGTAAAAACCCTAGCAAAAGGTACATTTACAAGTTGAGAAAACAAAGATAAAACTAACACGCCTTGGCTGGGTGTTTACTTACAAATTTGAAATATGAGAGATTTGTTCAGAAAGATTTGGAGAGCCTGGATTGATGTCTGGTCCCTCTCAGTCCCAAGAGCAAACTCCCACCAAAACAAAGAGCACAAACAAAAACCTTCCCCCCATCAAGATTTGAAAGTATCTTGTCCCCTTATTGGCCCTTTGGGTCAGGTGTCAGCCAGGTTACCTGAGCTTCTTAACTCTTTACAGGTAAAAGGATTTTGGTGTCTCTGGCCAGGAGGGATTATAGTAGGGTACACAGGAGGGCTGTTACCCTTCCCTTTATAGTTATGACAGGGCGTAAGTACGCATGTGTGACAGAGTACTAATGTGGCATTTCCCGGTGTGATGCAGTGCCTCTCTCTACATCATGTGTGTACATAAGTGTGATGTGGCATGGCATGAGTCCAGCATAAGCGCATGTGAAGAGACATTTCCTCTTTCGCCGGTGAGTGGGTGTGTGTGTGTGTATAATGATGTGGCAGTTTCTTGAGTGAGTCCAGTTCCAATAAAGCACTTTCAGTCCTCATCTGACCTGCTGGGAGCCATTTCTACCGAGTTCTACCCTGAGGCTCAGAGCTTCTCCCCAGAGATGAATTGGACTCCCACGGGGACTGGGAAGCTAAGGTATTACCTGAGCTGCAGGGTACTCTTTCACTTTTCTTCCTTTTCTCTTCAAACCCCCTCCCCTTCCCTGTCACTGAGTCACTTCCTCCAGCCTCAGCTCACAACCTCCCTTCTCACATTTTCTGTGATACTCCGTGTCCTGGGCACAAACTGCACACAAATCCGGGTGCATTGTGAAGAGACTGGGCTGCCCAAGAGCTGCCCTGACTGGGGAATTCGACAGAGCAGGGGCAGGGTATAGAGCAGTTGGTTCTCAACCAGAGGTACGTGCACCCCTGGGGTACGCAGAGGTCTTCCAGGGGGTACATCAACTCATCTAGATATTTGCCTAGTTTTACAACAGACTATATAAAAAATATGAGTGAAGTTAGTACAAACTAAAATTTCATACAATGACTGGTTTATGCTGCTGCATATACTGTACATTGAAATGTGAGCACAACATTTATATTCCAATTGATTTATTTTATAATGATATGGAAAAATGAGAAAGTCAGTAACGGTTCTGTAATAGTGAGCTGTGATACTTTTGTATTTTTATGTCTGATTTTGTAAGCAAGTAATTTTTCAGTGTGGTGAAACTTGGGGTACGCAAGACACATCAGACTCCTGAAAAGGGTACAATAGTCTGGAAAGGTTGAGAGCTACTGGTTTAGAGGAAGGGAGCTGAGAATTTTGCAGTTTCTACTCTGGTTGCAGAGTAAGTTATTTGCGCAAATGTAATTTACATCACCTGAAATTAATGCAGAGTGCCCTGGCAGGAGATGGGATATGGTAGCATTGGGAGACAGACCCAGGCAGCTCAGAAGAGCTACAGTCCTCATTCCCCGCTTGATAAAGACAGGCAGGCGGCCCAGTTCAGGCTGACTTTGCTGTGAAGCATTTGATTCCCTAACAGTGCTTCAGTGATTTGCACTTTGAGTGAGATACACAAGTGGCAAGAGGATCGTGGGGGGAGGGGCCCTCGAGTGGATTCTTTAGGGCAACTCACACAAGCTCTGCACGGTCTCGGTTCAGTAACACATGTAAACGCACGCGTAACTTTAAGCACATGAGCAACCCCACTCACTTCACACTAACTTCAGCTGGACTACACATGCTTAGGGTGACCAGATGTCCCGATTTTATAGGGACAGTCCCAATATTTGGGGCTTTTTCTTATGTAGGCTCCTATTACCCCCCACCCTCTGTCCTGATTTTTCACACTTGCTATCTGGTCACCCTACACATGCTTGACATTAAATGTGTGCTTCCGTGAGTTGCTGAGTCAGAGCCCATCCTTCAGTTTCTCTTTCCCTCTCCTGACTCCTTCCCCAAACTCCCTCTAGGGGTGGCTGCTGGGTATTGTGTTTACTCCATTTACATGGGGAGTTGAAGCTAGACACATTCAGACTGGAAATACAGTAAGGCAAACATTATTAACAGGGAGGTAATTAGCCATTGGTAAAACTTTCCAAGAGTCGTGGTAGATTCTCCAACGCTGACAATGTTTAAAATCAAGATGTTTTTCTAACAGATCTGCTCTAGGAAATATTTTGGGCAAGTTCTCTGGCAGACCAGATGACACCCCAGGGTTCCTTCTTCTCTTGGAATCTATGAAATTAGTGACCAAATACTGGGCTAGCTTCTGGTTTCCCCTGAGTAGGGTGATCATATTTTCCCAAAGGGAGAACAAGACACCTCACAGGCCAGCCCGAGGCCTCCCTCTCCCTCCCCCAAGTGGGGTCAGCCTGAGGTCCCCCTATCCCCCCAGGGCCAGCCCGAAACCTCCCTGCCTCCTGCCTGTGTGGGGCTGGCCTAAGATCTTCCTTCCCCCTCAGCGCCCTGGACTCACCTGAACCCCCCGCTGCCCATACATGGGGGCCACCTGAGGCCCCACTCTTCCCCTGGCATACAAGGCTGGCCTGAGCCCGACCTGAAGCCGCCTGCACATGAGGCCTGCCACCTGCCAGAGCCACTCTCCCTAGCCTTCGCACTGACACGGGGCTGACATTGCTGCTCCCCCACACACATTCCTCTGCGCCCTGCTAGGGGTTCCAGCCAGGGCCGGCTCCAGGCACCAGCTTAACAAGCAGGTGCTTGGGGCGGCTAAGGGAGAGGGGCGGCACCTGCGGCAATTCGGGGGCGGCAGATCCCTCACTCCCTCTAGGAGCGAAAGACCTGCCGCTGAACTGCTGCTGCCGATCGCGGCTTTTTTTTTTTTTTTTTGCTTGGGGCAGCAGAAATGCTGGAGCCGGCCCTGGTTCCACCCCACTTTTTTTGGCAAAACTCTGCCTTTGTCCAGTTTGCTCTTGCCAAATGATGATCAGCTGGCAAGAACAAATGGGACAAATGCCCAGTTTCGCCAAAAAAGTCAGGACTGCCAGGACAGGGCTGAAAAAGGGACTGTCCCAGCCAAAATGGGATCTATGGTCACCCTATCGCTGATGAGCCGCTAATCAATCGCCCCTGGGCTCTAGACCAGCTAGACTTTGGGCTGCCAGCACACTGGATGGACTGGGACCTGGCCATGGCTCCAGTCCCAGTTGTGCAACAGGCCTTGAGGGCAGTGCTTCCTGCCAGTGGCAGACTAGCCACTGGGCCAACGGGGGGAGCAAAGGAGAAAACTGGTTGTGGGGGGCAATGGGTGGGGCAGAATGGGATGGGACCATGGGTGGACAAGGGCTGGTCTGCGGGAGGAAGGGGCAAAATGGGGTGCAGCTGTGGGCAGGGCTACAGGCGGAAGGGGCGGAACAGGGGCGGGACCACAGGCAGAAGGGGTAGAGAGACCCCCCCCATTGCTGTGGCCCAGAGCCCCACAAAACCTTAATCCGCCTCTGCATGCTGCTCCTTTATAAAGAAGTGGTAGGGAAAGGTGTGGCTATACTGCCTTTGTAGACCCTGAGGGAAGCTACCTGCCTCTGCCCCGGGGCAGACAGAACGCTGCAGGGTACCAGTGAGCAGGCACTACCCCACGGACAGAATTTGGGCAAATGGAATGAAAAAATGATCTGCTAGCTTGAGCATCCTTGTATGTTTAAACACCTCACTCAACAAACAGTCGCCCACCCACAGAACGGCGAGCTGGCAGCCATTATACCAGGCATTTAAATAATCCGTTTCTTCAGATAATCTGCTGGCAATTGGGGTGCCAAGTTGCCTGCGGATAATAATGGCACATCTGCTGTGCTGTTCTAGTTTTACTGTCAATGTGATTTATCCCAGATAGCTTCTGCAGGGTCGGAGAGAGCAAACTGCACAGGTCTTAGAGCGCCTCTGCCCTTCCCCCACAGTGACGGCTACAGGGCTCTTCCTTCTTGATAATCCTGGATGAATCCCACCCCTATCATAGAATCATAGAACCATAGAATATCAGGGTTGGAAGGGACCTCAAGAGGTCATCTAGTCCAACCCCCTGCTCAAAGCAGGACCAATTCCCAACTAAATCATCCCAGCCAGGGCTTTGTCAAGCCGGGCCTTAAAAATCTCCAAGGAAGGAGACTCCACCACCTCCCTAGGTAACGCATTCCAGTGCTTCACCACCCTCCTAGTGAAATAGGGTTTCCTAATATCCAACCTAGACCTCCCCCCTGCAACTTGAGACCATTGCTCCTTGTTCTGTCATCTGCCACCACTGAGAACAGCCGAGCTCCATCCTCTTTGGAACCCCCTTTCAGGTAGTTGAAGGCTGCTATCAAATCCCCCCTCATTCTTCTCTTCTGGAGACTAAACAATCCCAGTTCCCTCAGCCTCTCCTCATAAGTCATGTGCTCCAGACCCCTAATCATTTTTGTTGTCCTCCGCTGGACTCTTTCCAATTTTTCCACATCCTTCTTGTAGTGTGGGGCCCAAAACTGGACACAGTATTCTAGATGAGGCCTCACCAATGTCGAATAAAGGGGAACGATCACGTTCCTCGATCTGCTGGCAATGCCCCTACTTATACAGCCCAAAATGCCGTTAGCCTTCTTGGCAACAAGAGCACACTGTTGACTCATATCCAGCTTCTCGTCCACTGTGACCCCTAGGTCCTTTTCTGCAGAACTGCTACCTAGCCATTCGGTCCCTAGTCTGTAGCAGTGCATGGGATTCTTCCGTCCTAAGTGCAGGACTCTGCACTTGTCCTTGTTGAACCTCATCAGGTTTTTTTTGGCCCAATCCTCTAATTTGTCTAGGTCCCTCTGTATCCGATCCCTACCCTCTAGTGTATCTACCACGCCTCCTAGTTTAGTGTCATCTGCAAACTTGCTGAGAGTGCAGTCCACACCATCCTCCAGATCATTAATAAAGATATTAAACAAAACCAGCCCCAGGACCGACCCTTGGGGCACTCCACTTGAAACCGGCTGCCAACTAGACATGGAGCCATTGATCACTACCCGTTGAGCCCGATGATCTAGCCAGCTTTCTATCCACCTTACAGTCCATTCATCCAGCCCATACTTCTTTAACTTGGCGGCAAGAATACTGTGGGAGACTGTATCAAAAGTTTTGCTAAAATCAAGGAATAACATCCACTGCTTTCCCCTCATCCACAGAGCCAGTTATCTCATCATAGAAGGCAATTAGGTTAGTCAGGCACGACTTTCCCTTGGTGAATCCATGCTGACTGTTCCTGATCACTTTCCTCTCCTCCAAGTGTTTCATAATTGATTCCTTGAGGACCTGCTCCATGATTTTTCCAGGGACTGAGGTGAGGCTGACTGGCCTGTAGTTCCCTGGATCCTCCTTCTTCCCTTTTTTAAAGATGGGCACTACATTAGCCTTTTTCCAGTCATCCGGGACCTCCCCCGATCGCCATGAGTTTTCAAAAATAATGGCTAATGGCTCTGCAATCTCATCCACCAACTCCTTTAGCACCCTCGGATGCAGCGCATCCGGCCCCATGGACTTGTGCACGTCCAGTTTTTCTAAATAGTCCCAAACCACTTCTTTCTCCACAGAGGGCTGGTCACCTACTCCCCATATTGTGCTGCCCAGTGCAGCAGTCTGGGAGCTGACCTTGTTTGTGAAGACAGAGGCAAAAAAAGCATTGAGTACATTAGCTTTTTCCACATCCTCGGTCACTAGGTTGCCTCCCTCATTCAGTAAGAGGCCCACACTTTCCTTGACTTTCTTCTTGTTGCTAACATACCTGAAGAAACCTTTCTTGTTACTCTTAACATCTCTTGCTAGCTGCAACTCCAAGTGTGATTTGGCCTTCCTGATTTCACTCCTGCATGCCTGAGCAATATTTTTATACTCCTCCCTGGTCATTTGTCCAATCTTCCACTTCTTGTAAGCTTCTTTTTTGCGTTTAAGATCAGCAAGGATTTCACTGTTTAGCCAAGCTAGTCGCCTGCCATATTTACTATTCTTTCTACATATCGGGATGGTTTGTTCCTGCAACCGCAATAAGGATTCTTTAAAATACAGCCAGCTCTCCTGGACCCCTTTGCCCTTCATGTTATTCTCCCAGGGGATCCTGCCCATCTGTTCCCTGAGGGAGTCAAAGTCTGCTTTGTCACAGAGGATCCAGGATGCAGCATGTTTCAGAGCAGCATTTCGGTGTTGCCCAGGTGCTGCACAGTGCAGATAATTTGGGATTATCGGTTCAGGCAAAACATGTGTATCCAAAACTCCTTACACCAGGCCCAATCACCCCCCTTAGATCCATGTACATAGGAGACCCTCCATGACTGGATCTCCATCATCCTGGGCCCTCCGACATGATCTCCCTGCTCTGGAGGGTACCATCGAAGGGTCACTATGAGGCCAGGATCCACAAGTGCCAGGGGAACAGGAGGGCAAGGGTTGGGTGCCACACCACAGTTCAGGACCGGAACGGAGGATCCATCACACTGAAATTGTATTGAATGACACAGTCAAGTGAAGTGAAGTGAACTCTAACCCTGACCCTCCCCTGCCTCTCCCCTGTATCCAGAGTGATCAAATTGTGATTTTAGTGGAATTCAGACTTTTCCAATGTTCACCCAAACCAATAGGGTTCTGCTTGCTGATGCCTAGAATATCCCTGAAATTTTGCAGTTGATCAGCTGCAGCATTCAAAAGTTCCCGGGTTACCTCCAAACAGAGAAATGCCGTTGAGTTGCAGATAGGTTCTCATTTCACTTAGCCAAGTGATATCCGGGCAGTAACAGACTAGAACGGTTCAAATGACATGCTACATATGTCCAATTTGTTTTACTTCTCCATAGGTGAGGGTCCATCCTTCAACAATGAATATCTCCACCCCGAGCAGCCAGCCAAGGCAACACGAGCCTCCGGACTTGGCTGGATTCACTACGGGCTCTGTCATCCGGGGTGTGACCAAGAAGGCCGATGCCCTTCCCATGATCACGGTCATCGTGGTAATTTTCGTCCTCTTGGCTGTTGTCATCATTGTGCTGGTGCGCTACGGCCCGCAGCTGTGCACGCTGCAGATCACCCTGTACCACGAGCCCATGCCGCAGGATCTGGAGAACGGGGTGCACCTAACAGATTGGAAGAAACTGGGCTCCAAAAGGAAAAGCAGCACGCAGCCTGCTCAGAACTACCAGGGAGACCCTGGCAGCAATGACACTGCTGCGCTGAGCGTCCAGTGCTCCTGTAAGCATCAACTGCCCTGCGGCAACCCAGAGCCTAATGTCATAGAGATCACCTACCTGTGAATGGCTCGTGGCAGGGCCGGAGGCCAGCCCTGGTCAGACAGTTGCCAAGGGGACAATGGGTCTGTTGGAGAATAGCAATGTTTGGAGTTGAGGATTTGCCAAAGACTCACCACTATTCGAACACTGTTTTTATTGCCTCATGATCCCCAGCAGATCAGATGCACCCAGTAGTCAGTTGTGTGTCCTGGTTGAAAAGCAGCTTCAAATAGATAGATTTGGGTGGCTGTCACAATGTGCGTTTGAAACACACTTCGGTTCTTTCAGATATTTCAGAATGCCTGTTCCCAAGAACTGACGGGGATCTGAGAAGGGCAGAGCCAAGAAGGTAGCTGATCCCTACATCTGCCTGCATGATACACCTTAATGACGCTCAGCACTCATGAAGCACTTTACAGCAGCCCTGTCGGGTAGGTAACTGCTGTCCCTTTCCTAGGCCATCAGCGGCAGTGGCAGGACTAGGACGACTCAGGAATTAATGACACAGAGTGCCCATTGGTGCTGCAGGAAGAGAAAGCCCTGCTCTCACGCTAACCCCTCACTTGGAGCTCACTGCCTCAGCCCTCTATCCAGAGTGAGCAAAGATGGAATTTTGTGGAAATCAAGCTTTTCTGGTTTTCCGATTGTCACCCAATCCATAAAGCTCTGCCCACTGATGCCTAGAATGGCCCCTGAAAGTCTGCAATTGATCGGCTGTGGTTTTCAGAAGCTGCCACATGACAGACTGGCAGAGAAATGCCAGCTGGGACTGAAGGGTCTTAGCGGAAAGCCTGGGAACTGCATTGGAACTGTCACCATGGGGGCATCTGCTACATGGTCAGGGCAAAACTCAGCAGAAACACCAAGACAGCTCCAAGAAAACATGTGCATGACCCTCTGCTCCTCCTAGCCCAACCCCAGGGCCATCCTTAGGATTTATGGGGCCCTACGCAGTATTATTAAACTGGTGCCCCTATGCTCCACTGAAAGCAGTCCCCAGCCAGCGCCACTGACCCCAGTGTGTTGAGGGGGCACAGCTACCACCCCTGCCCATGGACCCCCATAACCGTCCCCCGTTGCTGACACACATCGAGCTTCATACACTGCAGTCACTGTGGCAGTGGCTCAAGGCAGGCTTTGCACCTCGGCCCTCCTGCAGCCCCTAGCCACTCCTGGCTCACCATGAACATTTTGACAGGAAGTACCAAGCAATAATAACAACAATAATACAAGTGTGTGTGTGTGTGTGTGTGTGTGTGTGTGAGAGAGAGAGAGAGAGAGAGAGCCAGTGCATGTGAGAGAGACAGAGAGACAGTGTGTGATGGTGTTTTGGAGAGACAGAGAGACAGTGTGTGATGGTGTTTTGGGGGACTGTGTGACAGTGTGTGTTGGGGAGTGTGAGATTGTGTGTGTGTGACAATCTGTATTGGGGGACTGTGACTCATGAGAGGCAGAATGTATGTGGGTGTGAGAGCGACCGTGTGTGTGTGTGTGTGTGTGTTAGGGAAGTGTGAGAGACAGTGAGTGCACTGTCACCCACTTAGCATCCAGGTCCACTCTCCCTCCCCCTCCCCCCAACCCTGGCTCGGCTCTGGCCCCAGCACTTGTCCCACTACGCCTGCTCGCCCAGCACTCCTGCCGGGGAGTGGGGTCGAGGTGCGGGGGCTTACCCCACTCTGCCCAGCACTCCAGCTGGGGAATGGGGGCTTACCCGCACCCAGACCCTGCTACCTGGCTGGAGCGCCAGGCGAGCAAAGCGGGACAAGCCCCCAAACCCCAACCCCGCTCACCAGGTGCAGGCCTGGGCCCCAGGGGGCCTCTGACCAGCATGTCCATCGACCCCTGCAAGGCTGGCTGGAGAGGGTGGTGGGGAAGTGGCCCCAATTCCTCCTGCCCCCCATCCTCTGCCACCTGTCATTAGTCACCCACCTGAAGTCGGGGCCCACCCAAGTGTTCCGTCCTGGCTACGCTACTGCTTGGTGGTGGAAAGGGGAACACGGGCTCCGAGATGGAAGAGCTGAACGTTTCAAGGGCAGTAAAGAAGCACGAAAGAAGGGACTCGTGCAGGCGTGAGATGGATCAGAATCCCATGCCCAGATTCAGCCGCCCTGCACGTTAGGGGTGTTTCAGTCCAGAGACCAAGGCCCATCTCTAAAGCAGAAGCGCAGAGTGAGGAAGAGATGAGGGAGAGGGCCCTGCTCTTAGCTCTTCACGGGGATTAATTCTCACTGAAATCAGTGGGGCCTGCTGACCCTCTGCCCCTTTGCATAAGAGGGAAAGTGGGGGACAGTGGTGCACAAAAGTGTGCTCTTGGGGCAGATCCTACTCTGTCACCTTGCCTCCTACTGCCCTCTTGTGGCTGGGCACAATAACGCTGAGGTTACTGCTTCAGTTTCCCTTCTCAGGCTTCTTAAAGGCGCCACCCCAAGTTCCCTTGGGTCCGATTTTACCCGCTCCTCAAGGCCACGCACCTAGTGCAAGGAGTCCTGGAAAGTCCATTTATCCCCAATGCTGTGCCCTTGGACCATTCTCCAGACACAGCCCAGCAACTTACCTCAGTCCTCACCTCTGGCATCTTCTGCCTTACCTGGCCTGTCATTGAACAGCCAGCCCAGCAGGCTAGCCCCTCCGCCAGTCTCTGAGTCCGCGTCATCCTCCCAGCACTGACCCCTCCAATCACAGCCGGTCGCCTCTCATGCCACCCTGCCCTCTGAATCAGATCAACCTGGGACACACCTGGGCTGGACTCACTTCACTTACAGGGGCCAGTTGCCCTGTGACATGCCCTACTGCCCAAGGGAAAACAACTCTGCAGGGGGGCAGGGCATGGGGGGCTGGGAAGTCCACTACTGCACCCCTTTTTACTGCACAGGGCTAATCACCTCCAAAGGGCTGCTCTGGGCCCTTAGGAGAGTGTGAATTCATAGCCCTTCACTCCCGTGTGTGCGCCCATCCTGGCTACTCGAGATGTGCACTGGACAGAGGATTGGAAGTAGATCAACAAGATCTCCCTTGGTTCAAGTGGTAGAGGCCTGTGCTTCTGGAGCCGTAGGCCCAGGGCTCTAGGCCCAGTGATGGAGGGGGGTTATGAGGGAGAAGTGGGTGGGAGGATGTGTATAGCAGGAAACCAAACGACTGGGAATGGTTTGAGGCAGAAGCTCAGTGATGAAGCCAGCACAGAGGGTAGCTCTATGGATAACACTGTTGGCCTTTTCCCAATAAAACTCCTTGGTCAGTGTTAGAAGGTGACTCTCTGTATTCCTTTGCCTCTGTCACACAACATGGAGACCTGTGTGGGAGCCTCCCGAAAGCAAAGTTGGGGATGGGGTGGGGGGCGACAAGGCAATGACTAGGCTTTTCCATCTCTGCCTGACACACTGTCATCCTGGAGGCTGAGGCTGGATTTCTGGAGCGGATCGGTTCCTCACAGGGGAGACAGCAGGGAAAGCCATGCCAGGAGACACTGTCCTCATCCATTTCATACACGGGGGGTTGGATGGCCCCAGCCCGGCCATGGTTACACTCACCAGGTGCAGGACTCCTGCTGGAACTCACCCACCACCAGGTCAAAGGCCCCAGATCACAAACTGCTTCCTCCTCTGCACCCATGACCCTGCCACTGTCCCCTCAGCACTCTGGCTCCGTGCTCCTAACCCAGCAAACACAAAAGTGCCTTTGCTGTCGGTCTCTCATGCTGAGGTGTGCGCCACTGCCATGCCCAGAGCAGCTGAAAGGGGCTGAATTGACATCCCAGAGAGTCCTATCCAGCTACATAAACTGGCCAGCAGCAATGGAGGGCAGGCTCCAGGGCCTGTTTGGGCCTTGGCTGATCTCCAGGGCTAGTGATGTTACGCTGTTGAGATGTGGCCACTAGAAACCAAATTGAACCACCAGTTCAGTTCACAACAGCCACTGAACAAGCATGAGGGGTGAAATTGAGTCACTGGCTGCATAACCACCTCACAGGGTTGTCGGGGAAGCCCTGCGTCCTCAGTAGCCTGCCTGGCTGGTTGTAGAGGAGCCAGGACGCACTATCTCCCAAGCTCTGCAGGTCCTGGCTCCTGAGACCAAGAATCCCAGCCTCCTGCCTCCTCTTCAGCCCAGAGGGTGCGCTGCTGAGACACTGAGACTCCTGTGGTTCCCAGGCCAGCTCAGTCCTAGTCATCAGCCTGGGGAACTAGCTGGCCCAGGAGTCTGGAAGCCGTGGGGTCCCCAACTCAGAAGGAATCTGCACAGCACCACAGACTTGGTAATCCCGGGGCTCCCCAACAGCACACCAAGTGAGTGCCGAGGAGTCAGGCAGTCGGCAGGAAACCTGCCCTTGTTCCGTCCTAAATCCAACAATTGCCACAAACATTTTCACCAATCAACAAATTCCAAAGCAAAATTTTTTTGTGGGAACTTTTCCGCCCAGCTCTGCTATCAATACTTCCCTGAGCCGCCCCGTTCCCTATGGAAACTTGTCATTACCTCGGTTTTATTATTATGAATAAATATAGCAAAAGAGGCGATACTGACCAATGTACAAGCCGCCAAGTCCTGCAGCTCTTACTCAGGTTTTACTCTTTCCGTACTCAGACAGAACCCCCTGATGCTCAAGTGACTGAGCGAAGCCAAGAAGTGCTCATCACCCGCTCTTCTCATTGATTTCGAGGAGCTCTTTGCCTGGGTGTGGAATGAGTAAAACCTGAGTAAGGACGTCCAGAACCAACGCCGGGGAATAGCACAGGAATCATTGCAGACAGCTCTCTGACAATCATCAGCTCTGCTGAACCCAGGTGATCGGCCCTCACTGTACATTATTCCTAAGTGTGAGTCTCCTTGGAAAGCTCATAACAAGGCACAGGGAGAAGAAACGGGGGTGAAAGGCAGAGGAGAAACATAAAAAGTCTGATTAACTCTGTTTGTAAGATGAGACATTGTGACGTTCACAGTGCTGGGCGGCGCAGATACCAGCCAGCCACACGTCTCATCCGGGCAGGGAAGGGGTGAGCCAGCAGGTAACCGAGCAAACACAATAAACAAGCAGGAGAATGAGCTCAGGAAGTAACCAGAAGCAATCCCTTTTCCTTCCGAAAGATAATGTCTGAGGGCAGCTAGGACTGGACATTGGTTGTGCTCTGCCATGCCTGAGTTCAGAGCTGCGGGATCCAATCAGCCAGCGTTTCTCAAATCTTTTACCATCAAGCCCCGCTTCCGTCAAAGCAGAGGAATGCAGCCCTCCCCTTCCCTGCACTGGAGAGGATATTCACAGAGATGCACTGCCAAGCTACTGATGCACATGCCACGATAGCAGCTTTTGCTGTGACACATGGCAGTGAGCTGGAGGCACTGATCTCTGGGCCCAGCACTTACCCAGGTGGGGAAAGATCAACCCAAACTGGAGTCAGAGGGGATCTGCAAATCAACCCAGGTAACTGGGGCTCAAGCGGGGAAGAGAATGGGGGGGGGGAAGGGATTAAGGGGAGAGCCCCAGGCCTCCCTGGCCTCTTCCCCTCCCCTCACTCCTGGAAAGGCTTGGAGGCAGCTGGCTGCTGCCCCCTCCTCCTGCCTGGGGGCTCCATGCTGGCTGGGTCCCCCTCACTGGGCTTTGATGCTTGCTGGGTTCTGCTTGACCTCAGGGCACGGTTGGACGCTGCAGGACTGGCACCCCCTTGTTGGGGCTGAGGTGCCCCCTGGGCTGTGCTGCTCCCTTCGGGCTGGATGGCTCCCTGGGTCTGAAGGGGGAAAGGAACTAAGCAGCGACATCTCCCCCAAATGGCCCAGCTGTAACACCATAGCGAGCTGCTGCTACCAGCAAAGGGTGCCAATCTCTGGTACAGCCCCATCCCGTTCCTTTCTGACACACGGGGATCGGCAGTAAAATGGTTAACGATGACGACACGGACATTGGCCTCATTAGGCTACAGAGTTGAGATGAATGTGGGGCTGTTCCCTGTCTCTGAGCCATCCTGCCAGGCTGCCTTCTAACTCAGGCAGACTGCAGCAGTCCCACTCGGGTCCTCTTTTGGGGGTTTTCTTCTTCTCCCCGTGAAGGTCTAGAGGCCGATTTCTAATCAACTTTCCAAGTGCAAGCCGAAGCACAGTTGAGGGTAAACAGAGTTCACTCACTTCTCCATTGGGGCCCATTAGGTTAGGTTAGCCACTTCTCTTTTACCGCTACACCATGGAGAACCGGCTTGCTGAGCTGATGGGAGCCAGCTCAGTGACAGCCCTTCTGCTGCCCCCTGCCTCCATGGCTGAGTCCCCCATACGCCTCCAGGAGGAGGCTTCCTGACCTACACCCAGCTTGGAGGGAGCCGTCTCTGCCCAGGCGCTCCGAGAACAGTGATAAAAGGCAGCCAACAGGGGCAGGTACAGATTTGGGGACTCATCAGCCCAGCAGGCTCTGGAATAGCCAGTGTCCAATTTGGGGTGGGGAGCTGAAACGACCAGTTGTGAGCAGGAAAGTGTACCCACTTATGCCTCTCCAAGGTGCCAGGCCTGTGCCCTCGGCCAATCCTTTTCTCCTTGAGCCTACAGGGTGTAGAGGTCTGTGGAGATTACATGCTCAGCCCTTGACAGGGAGGAGGAGTGGCAGCACCCAAGGATTCACTCTCCAGTTGACACCTGTCACAGTTCAGGTCAACTGCACCCATATTCCCCGTCTATGGTCCAGCAAGGGCACCCACTCTTAGCTCTCCAGCTTCCCAGCTGTCACCTCTCTTGGGCAGAGACCCATATCTCTTTCCCTCCTCACTGGGGTATTTCCAGGCTGCACAGTTCCCTGCCTACACTGTGAATCCCCCAAAAGGCAGGTGCCTCAGCAGGACTACTTTGCTTCTCATCAGAGACTGGAAACAGTGTAATTGCTCCAGTTAAGGTACCACTCAGCTCTTTTTAAACAAGCACATTTATTCTTAATGTAAAAGTGTTACAGAGAAAACATATTAAAAACAATAAGAATGTACATGCATGCTAATAAGTTTACCAGCGATCACCCCCAACTCCAACAAAGGCTCTGGCAGCAGAATAGGAGGACCCAAGTAAGATGCTAGAAGTGGTGCAAAAACATTTTCAACCCACAAAAAGTGTCAAGTACCTTTTATATCTTGTTAATAAAAGTGTTGTCAAGAATCTGGCAAAACAATACATCAGTATATTGCCAAACTGTGCAAAATAGCTGATTCACATGAGCATCAAATCTTAACAGAGTAATTAATTTGTGATAGATCAGTAATAAAGTGTGATGGTCTGTACCCTTATAAAAAGAACAGGAGTACTTGTGGCACCTTAGAGACTAACAAATTTATTTCAGCATAAGCTTTCGTGGGCTACAGCTCACTTCTTCAGATGCATAGAGTACCCTTATAGTCTCCCTTTTTACAAGACTGTGATACATTTTGTACAAAGTATGCCTTGTCAGTCATCATTTGAAAACCCATAATTTGCTGATCATGATTGTCCTGGTAAAATATGTGTGGCAACATTGTAAGTAAAGTTGTAAATTCTACTGTATAAGACATGTTTCAAGTCTGGGGAAACAGCTTCAAACCAGTCTGCTAGAGACAAAAGGCTAGCCAACACCTCAGCCAGTTGTCAATATAATCGAATGGTCTATCGCCTGGTTAAGTGACCATTCTTTGGCAGGAAGAAGGGTGTGAGTGAGAAATTTTCATTTTAGCAGTGGAACAGCTGGAGGTTCCTGGGCAGACTTTCTGCCTCCTGAACATCAGCTGGAGATGATTTTCAAAGAAGAAAATAACTAGAAGAAGGGAGAACAGAGGACACAAATAACCTCTCCCTTCATCTCTACTCATTGCACTGACAACACTTGAAAGACAAAGGAAGCATCATTGGACTGGGGGAGATCCTGGCTGGAAGATTCAGCCAGTAAGACTGTTAGAACATGTGGTGAGAGAGACTTTTGCTTTGAATTCACTTAGCTTGTTAAGCTAGGTATTGGTTACAGAGAAATAAAAGGTAAAACACAAACGAATTTGGATTTTCTTGCCTCATTACTTGTCATCACTTACCATCTATCTTTCTGTGGTTAATAAACTTGTTTCATTGTTTTATCTAAACTGGTGTGTTTGGATTGAAGTGTTTGGGAGCTTCATTTGGAATAACAAGATTTGTGCATATCATTTTCTATTAATGAAACGATGGACTTTCTAGGAGCTTGTATTGCCTGGGAGGGTGCTGGGCAGTCCAAGACGCACATTTCTGGAGACAAGTCTGGGACTGGGAGTTTTCTGGTGTTGCTCTGTAATGTAATTCATGGGTGGCTGGCTTGCTAGCTATAGCACTTGTACAGTATAGCTGGGGGTGATTTACATATTGGAGGCTGGGTGTGATTTACATACTGGAGGCTGGGTGTGAGCAGACCAGGAGTGGTTGCTCTCACAGTGAAGCAGTGTAAAAGGCACCCGAGGCTGGAGAATTGAGGGGACAAAAGCTGTTCAACAGTCCAGATTGTGCCCTGGGTAATGTCACATAGGGTTGAAAGATGCAGCACCTTGAATGAGAAGGTTCAGAGCCCCACTAACTCTATTGTGAGCTATAGATGTGCGAAGCTAGTGAACAAACTCACATCCAAATGCAGAACATAAGTGGTGCAGACTCCGAGATAATTCACCAAGAGAATCAGAGGAAATTATGGAGTTCCTGGTCCTCCAGAGTTACCAGAGTGGACTAGGTTGTGTTATAGCAGGGAGTTTAATAATAGGAGCTTACTGGTGAAGGAGTTCTGTAGTTACTCAAAGCATGGTTCCTTGTGTTTATGCCCTCACATGACCAAGATTTTGCCCATATGAGACATTAATGTAATACAAAACAACAACATTGAATTGTAAAGCTCAGACTAACACCAGATGCAAAGACAAGGCAGCATCACACAAACAAGCAGGAAATTAAATGCAAAATAGACAGCGGGGGATCAATGAATGTGCTACAAAGACTTCCTCAGCATTATGTATGAGAGGAAAGCAAAATTTCAGCCAAACAATTAATTCAAATAGAAATTATTTTGGAGAAGTTCTGTGGCCACTGACGCATTCCTAGAATACCGAACATTCTGGTACTTCTGGGAACAGCATTGGCCCACCCTTGCTGGCATGACTCTGCCTTGGTTGGCGTGACCTCACACGCATGGTGCGTGCAAGGTCATGCCGCATGGGGGATGCTATGTTGAAGAGTGCACCACACTGCCCCACCGGTGTGACCTCAAATGCACCATGTGTGCAAGGTCACACCAGCGGGAGCAGGGCGGTGTGCTCTTCAAAATGGTGTCCACTGTCGGATACTGGACAAAACCACATCCAGTGTTATCTTAGTGTCAGACCAGGGACAACCCTTAGAAAAGCAGGACGGTCTGGCTTAAAACCGGATGAATGTCCTGCCTAGGGTAGGAGGTCTGACTAGATGATCACAGTGGTCCTTTGAAATCTATAAAAGTTAAATTAATTATATGATGACATGATCATAATACCACTGAGCCAATGTAAATTACAACCAGAGCACCAAGGAAATGTATCCAGGCTGAAATTTCAGGGAACACAGAGGCCACTGTTTGCAGCTAAAACAAGTGAATTCGTTAACCTAGTGACACTCAGCCTGGGACAAATGATTCATACAATAGATACACAAGCAAAACAAAACATATCCAGAGCAGACACGCATGGTGGCATCCCTGCAGCAAAGCTGCTGAAAGATTACCATCATGTTTTTGAAGGATGAGGATGTCTTCCAGGCAGGTTGCACCTGGAAACAGATAAAACAATTCAGCCAGTACAGCATCTGCCTCACCGGGACCCATTTCATCAACAGAAAAAATAATGGGAACCCTAAAGTAAATCGTAAAAGAAGGCATCATTGCTAAAGTCACAGAGGCCTGGATCCACAAAGGAACATCAGTGCCTAAGTCCCAATTTTATGCTCCACAAAACGCCTTCTCAGCTGCCACCTAAACCTGCAGGCGCCTTAACTCGCTTGGTAATTTAATTTCTGATGTAAAAGTTCCCTAGAAGATTAGGTTTCTGTCTGTGGGTAGGTGCACTTCTGCCTCCCTCTAGGACTGGAGGCTGCTTGCTGGTAATGGGCAGGGACGTAGTTTTATCTGGATCAATAGCCAGACCAATGCGCACTGCGTCTTGCATGACCAGATCAGCCGTCAGGGGCAATGAGTCACCAGACTAAGCCAACAAGACCATGTCATCAGCCTAGTCAAGGTCTTGAACCAAAATGGTTCAATACCACCCACTGCTGCCTCCTCAAGCTTTTCTAAGAACCAATCAGTGCTGATATTGAATAACGAGGGTGACAGAACACAGCCTTGCCGAACAACCATGCTGAGTGTCTGCCATTAACTCAAAGGGAGCTTTCCGGTCCATTATAGAGCTCTTCTCGCAGTGATGCTCTCTTCCCAAGGATGCTAAGTTGCCTCATCAGATCCCCAAAACTTACCTGATGCACTGACTCAAAGGCCTGATGGACGTCTATAAAAAGTGTTGCACTCGGCTTATTAAGTTCAGCCATAGTCCCAAGATAAAGATCTGGTTGTCAGTACAGTGATTAGGTCTAAAGCTGCAATGAGGATCCTGGCCTTTGCCATGAAGAACATCACCCAGTGCCGATGTCTCGAATCAGTGAAGACTTTCCCTGGGACCGACAACAGTGTAATACCTCTGTAGCTACTACATACAACCTTATGGCCCTTTTTGAACAGAGGCAGAATAACCCTTTTCCAGCCATTGGAATGATCTCAGTGCACCAGATGGTCTGGAAGAACCTATGCAGCCACAGTCCAACAATGCTCTGACCTTTCTTCAGCAACTTAGGTGTGATGTTACAAACCCCTGATAACTTCCCAGACTTCAACTTATGGACTGAGATCCAGATCTCTTCTTGGTTGAAAGGAGGAGGCTTTATCAGAACTTCCTGCCCCCTTCAACTGGAAGAGGGACTTTAGGTGGTGGACAGCTGAGGAGCACCTTGAAATTATTGTCCCATCAACGCAACTGACTTTGCAGATTCTGGCTGATCCGTATTCTTTACTGGACAAGCTGATGCCACCTTCCCTCGCAAACACTGCAAAGTTGAATAAAACTGCAGAGATTGTGGCTGGCAACTGCCTTTTCTAAACTGGCTGCTTCAGTCAACCACCAGGATTCCTTCTTCCTCTTACACAATGACCTGACAATGTTCCGCAGTCAAACCCATTTGACCTTTGCTCTTGTCCTCGACAAAGACGGTTGGTATGTCCACTTCACTAGGGTCTTTATACTGAAGCCAACCACCTGTGACAATCTGGTCAATTTTCCTTGTGACTGAAATGGCCAAGAGTTTCTCTGCCACAAAGGTGAAAATGACCAATGAACCCTTGCAAAAGGGCCAGTCCAGCATCTTACATGATGATAGCAAATGTAAAATTGGTGCCTGGAATGGTCAAACATTGTCTGAAACAGCTAAAGCCACCCTCCTTTTCATGCAGCTCACTACCAGATGCCTACAACAGAAGAAATATTACGTGGCAAAAATATTCTCACTACTTGATAGCAAAGATAGGCATTGGTCAGTGCTGTTGGATAAGGGAAGCAGCTACCTCACCCCATTTTGGACACTGCCAGGTAGACACAGATGGCTGAAAATGCCATTTGGGATCAAACCTGCACTAGAAAAGTATTCATGGTGCCAACAAGACATCTAGCAGGATTCTCAGTGATCAGGCTCCTAACTAATGATATTCTGGTATGGAAACAGCGCGGCTGTTACCAGCTTTGCCCATTACTTTGGGGTATGCTCATTTATTAGGGATACTCTTCTGGAGGGTGAGAGGGGTTCTGTACTTCTATCAATGTACTACTTGTGTCCATAGGCGTGTGCACGGGGTGTGCCGGGTGTGCCCAGGCACACCCTAATGCAGGGGTGGGCAGATGGCTCCACTCCCCAGCGCGGCAAGCCGCGGGGTCCGCGCGCCGGGGCTGGAGCGCCCGGCTGACCGCAGCAAGCCACCGGCCCCTCTCCCGCCTTCCCCTCTCCCCTGGAACCATGCTGCCATGCGTGCAGTGCTCTGGGGGCCGGGGCTGCGCACTCCCGCGGGGCAGCGTTTGGCTCCGCGGGGAGTCAGACATGCTCCCCCTCCCCATGAGCCATGCCCCCGTGCACGCAGTGCTCTGGGGGCCGGGGCGTGCACTCCCGCGGGGCAGTGTTTGGCTCCACGGGGAGGCAGACACGCTCCCCCCTCCCCTGGAGCCATGCCAACTGCACGCGCAGTGCTCTGGGGGCCGGGGCTGTGCGCTCCCACGGGGCAGTGTTTGGCTCCGTGGGGAGGCTAGGAGCCTCATGTCATGGTAAGGGGTCCGGGGCCAGGGGGGGTTGGATAAGGGGTGGAGGCAGCCAGGGGACAGGGTGGGTTGGCTAGGAGGTGGAATCCCGGGGCAGGGAGTCTCTGGAGGGGGCAATCAGGGAGCAGGGGGGAGTTGGATGTGGCATGGGAGTCCCGGGGTCTCTCAGGTGGATACGGGGTGGGGGGGGCAGTCAGGGGACAGGAAGCAAGGAGGGTCCTGGGGGGGCAGTTAGTGGGGGGATCTCTGGAGGGGGTGGTCAGGGGACAAGGAGCTGGGGTGTGTGTGGTATGAGTCAGGAGTTCGGGGGGGCTGTCAGGAGGGAGGAGTGTGGAGAGGGGTTAGGAGAGGCAGGGAGCGGGGGGGTTGTATGGGTCGGCAGTTCTGGGGGTCCTGTCAGGGGGTGGGGAGGAGTTGGATAGGCTTGGGAGTCCTGGGGGGTCTGTCTGGGGGTGGGAGGGTGTGTGGATAAGGGTCAGGGCAGCCAGGGGACAGGTAGGGGGTAGGGTCCTAGGGGGGCAGTCAGGGGACAATGAGCAGGGAGGCTTAGGTAGGGAGTAGAGTCCTGGGGGCCAGTTAGGAGCAGGGGTCCCAGGACGGGGTAGTCAGGGGACAAGGAGCAGGGGGGGTTGGAGGTTCTGAGGGGGGAAGTCAGGGGGCGGGAAGTAGGAGGGAGTGGATGGGGCAGGACTATGGTAGGGCAGGGGCGGGGCTAGGGCGGGGCTCCCTGGGTGCACACCCTAATGAAATGGGCTGCGCACGCCTATGCTTGTGTCACTTGCGTTCTCATACGGAGCTCTACTTCTCCCTGCTGCAAGTTCCCTCCCAATGGAGCTATCCTGCAGGACCTAGGTTCCCCAGGGCTGGGTTCTTCCAGCCCCAAAATCAGATGAACACACACACACATTAACAGAGCGAATCTGAGAGGACCGGGTTAATCAGCACTCTCAAGCTGACCCCTTATATGTCCCTGGACTCAGCAGGCTGAGTCAACCAGCACCTCCAAGCTGTAACCCTCAAATGCCCTGGGCATTGCATCAGAATAGAGTATGCCTGAGCAGGCTGGGTTGAGCATCACTTTCAATCTGCCACCCTCATATGTCCCTGGTTCAGCACGTCCCTATCCCCACTTTCACGTTACAATTGTTCTGGTAGTAACCCACTTGATGAGCAAACCCCACAGGATTTTTGGGTGCTGCAGGGATCTTATAGCTTAGGTACGAGGAGCGTTGCTGCAGAGTGAATGAGGAAACCAAAAAAACACCCATGAGGGGGAGAGAGAGAGAAGCATGAAAGTTATTCATGCCATATATAAGCAAATAAAAAACAGTTTGTTTCCTCTATGCTTAAGGAAACTTTTAAATTTTAAGAATAACTGAAATGTACTAACATGAAGAAATTGAACTGTGCACCACCATTGGGTGGACCAGTATTAAATACTGTGACAGTAGGTGATGCCTTAGAATGTTAACCCCCCTAGTCCTTTATTTCATAAGGTCGCTTTTCTTGCCTTTGTCCCCACGAATCGAAGCACAGCATCAGAGAGATCCAGAGACTGGCTAATGGCATTTTCAAGGATAAAATAGCAAACAATGTCAGTCTCTCATCGGCCATCGCCAATCCAAGATATGTTTTAACAAGCCTGAGCTTTGAAAAGCTGCGCTCACCAGTCACGACTGTGACCAGCAGTCTGAGCAGAATCCTCAAAGCTATCCTCACATGAGGAAAAGTGTCCTTCAGCTCTGCATCATGAATGAATTGGAGAACTTGGAGTGGAGAGTGCTTCTCATATGGCAAAATGTGATGGATGTTGTCCAAATCGACATAGAGGTTAGTGTCACTGAGGTCTGAACATTCCCCACGTGTCAGCATCCGGTGAAGATCCGTACAATTGTTCAAGAGAGTTTTCCTGTCTGCTGGCAGCTTACTAAGGTAATAGAAATGCTCCTCCCACCTCCCCGCCTCCGGTCTTTTCTTGGTGCTTCATTTATCTAAATCTTTCTTTGAGTAGTATCAAGGAGCGAGCAACTCCCTCTTGAATTTTAATTCCCAACTTCCCATCACCTCATCTCTGCCCTCATAACCAAACTCTCTTCTGATGAATACAAGTTTCCTTGCAGACAGGCTCAACTCCTATGGAATACCTGAAACATTTTACTTCCAACATTCTATTTTCCCTTTTGTCACTAACAACAAAAACAGCACCCCAAGTCCGGCTCCTCCCAAGCCCAGCACCTCAGAGTCACCTGCCCCTAAATTCGACCCTCACTGTGGCAGATCCTGACCACAACCTCATCTGTCTGCAAGAAAGAGCCAGGGAAGTAAATCTTAAATTGAATAAAAACAAGAGGAGTCTATAGGTGACTGCAGTGCCATGCATGGGATACTTGCTGACCTCGCCAGGGCTATAACCTGACCCAATTCAGCAGATGCCCTCACTTAAAGATACTAAATCAGTCCAGAGACTATTAGGATTTCTCAACTGGCTAACAAATTTTTTTCCAAGCCTCTCAGATGTGTGCAACCCCCTGAGGCAACTACTGGACGAAGTTGCAGCGTGAAGATGGTTATGCATGATCCAGTGGCTGGTGTCCAGCTATCCTAACCTGACATTCTATAACGTGAACAAAGAGGCACTCTTACAATGGAACAAAGATACACCCAAACAGAAAAGGAATGCCTTGCATTAGAGTTCGTGTGTGAAGAGTTCAACCACTATGATCAAATGTGGGAAACCATCTGCATAGAACATGCATATAAACCACTAGAGAGCATTTTTAAAAAGCTAGTGACCTCAAACATCTCTAGCGCATGCTTTCAAACAGCAATGCTACAACTTAGATGTACGATACAAGACAGGGACTGGGATGGACACAGCTGACTTCTTACCCACAGCAGCCTGGCTGCAGGAAAATATTTCAACTGAACAAGAATAAGAGACTCTTGCCCTGATAGAAAAGATCAACCAAGCCAGTTATGTGCCAGTTTCAAGGTAGAGTCTAGATTCTTACTTACCCCTGTCTGTGCCACCCCCTCCCGGAGCCGGGGCCGGGAGTGGGGCCGCAGCTCCTGGGGGGGGGGTCGCAGACAGAGGAAAGGGGGCCGAGACTGGGGCCACAGTTGGGGTCAGGCACAGAGTCCCAGGCGTGAGGCCGGCAGCTAGGACCCCGGCGCAGGGCCAGGAGTGGAGCTACAGGTGCAGGGCCAGTAGCCGGAACCCTGGGCTTGGGGCCAGGAGCGGAGCCCTGGATGTGGGACTGGCGGCCAAGACCCTGAGCATGGGGCTGGGAGCGGAGCCCCAATCATGGGCCAAGAGAGGAATTCCAGGTGAGGGGCCGGGAGCCAGGACCCCACGTGCAGGGCCAGGAGTGGAGCCCTGGGCGCGGTGCTGGCAGACAGGCCCAAGAGCAGAGCTGGGTGGCGCTCCCTCCCCATCCCTTGTCGGGGCTGGGCCCGGCCTCAGCTGTGCCCCCTGCAGGGCTGGCTTTAGCAAGTGCCGGCCGATTCCTGGGGCTTGTACTCACCAGGCGGCGCTCCGAGTCTTTGGCGGCACTTCGGATCGCTGGGCTCTGGCCAGGGGAGGGGTCCGCGGGGCTTGAGGCGCTCCGGCCGGGGTAGTAGGGTTGCTGGGCTCTGTTCAGGTTAGCGGGGTTGCTGGACTCCGGCCGGGCTAGCGGGGCCGTGGGGCCGCGGGGATTGCCGCGCTCCGGCCGGGGAAGCGGGTGGCCGCTACTGTACCCCAGCCAGAGCCCAGCAACCCCGCGACCCGTTTTCCCAGCGGAGTGCGGCAAGACCCGCGGCCCCGCTCCTCCAGCCTGAGCACCAGCCCGAGTGTGCAAGTCCCGCAGCCCCGCTACTCTGGCCGAAGCCCAGTGGGCCGGCGCTCTGGCCAGAGGAGCGGGGTCGCAGGGCTTGCCACGCTCCGCTGGGGAAGCGGGTCGCGCGGTTGCAGAGCTCCGGCCAGGGTAGCGGGGCGCTGGGGCCATGGGGTTGCAGAGCTCCGGCCAGGGTAGCGGGGCTGCAGGACTTGCAGTGCTCGGGCCGTTGCAGCTGGGCCGTGGGGCTTGCCGTGCTCCAGCCGGGGTAGTGGGGCCGCGGGGATTGCCGCGCTCCACTGGGTAAACGGGTCATGAGGTTGCTGGGCTCCGGCCGGGGGAGCGGGGCCGCGGGACTTGCTGCGCTCTGGCTGGACGCGGGGCCGATTTAGGGGAATCAGCCTAAAGCCAGCTCTGCCCCCCCGAACGCTCCTTGGTGCCCCGCTAGGGGGATGCCCCATAGATTGGGGACCTCTGGTCTAGATAGAATCTGAGAGGAAACAAGAGAAAGATTTTCAAGCGCTCACCTCCTTCATTTCTGTCAGGATGGCCTGACAGCAGGGGAGAGGTCCCACCTGCCTTTCAAGAATAGTGGAACTATTGAGACTTGCTGAACATACAGGATAGCATCATATGTACAGACGGACGAATCAGAATAGCCAGATCACTGAGGACTGAAACTCTTTCAGGAACACATCGGAGCTATTCCAGAAGAGAAGCCTGTCTCTGGTAGCCAGAAATGCTGTATACTGGGCAGATGTACCAAGGATCTCTGAGACCTGGTGAGCAGCTGGGATACACCTGGGGAAGACCATGCAGCAGAGAGGCAGTGAAAATCCACAGCCTCCCCAATGTATCTTGGAACAACGTAGGAACGGACCTTTTCACCACAAATGACCTCATTGCTGTAGACCACTATTGAGACTCCTGGGAAACAGAAAAACTGTCAGACACTCCTGCAACGACCATGAAGCCTGAGCAAGGTGTGGTATTCCAAACGGTGTCGTTTCAGACAACGGGACTCCAGTTCACTTGCAATGAGCAGTTTACCTGGGACTGGAAACTCAGTCAAATCACATCACCACTTTACCACAACCAGTCAAAGGCAATGCGGAATTTGGCAGTTAAAATTGTTTAGATTCTATTAAAGAAAACTGAAAAAAGCAGAGAAAATATATGGCAAGCCATTCCTCAGTGGAGAAACATGTCCACAGAAGGCCTTACTAACTGCCTGGTGCAACACTTGCTATGAAGCTGAACACGTACCTTGGTGCCTATAACATTATTGCAGCCAGCAGAGGTGAACGGAGTGACAGACAAAAAGGAAGAGAGATGTGAAAAAGCCAAAGCCTGCTGTGACTGACAAGCTAAAGACATCCCATAACTACCACCAGGAGACCCTATTGAGATCAAACTACTTCCTCAGGACAAATCCTGCACTTGGAAGCAAGCTACATGTGTCGAACAGTTAAATAATAAAGCAGCGGATGAGCAGCTATTTCACCAAAACGTTAAATAGTTTCCAACTAGGTATCGAAGACAAGAATGTGGACGTGAATGAAATACGCACTATGCTGAGACTCGATCAGCAGGACAGGGAAGGAACACAGATGGATGAGTGACTGACAGATATCAGAACACAACCGAACCAGCACATATGCCAACATCAAACCGCGCTCAAGGTATACACCCAACAATACTAAGGCGTGAAAGAACAACCTTCCCAAACCCAGGGGAAAATACCTTAGTTGCCAAGCAAGTTAAGAGTTAATTTAAAAACAAACAACAAGCTGACATTAGATCTATGATAATACATACCTTATGGGCATATGATATAATGTTAAGCATGTAGCAGCTTATGGAAATCATGGTTAATTTTGCTATCTCAAATAAATGTGACCAATGGGACGTTACTATCAGTAGCTTCCCAATAGGGGGTGCTAGCATGATTATATCTAGGAATGGAGAGAACTGGACTTTCAAGATGTGCTTGACGAGAGAGAACAGTACATGCAGGGCCGGCTCTGGCTTTTTTGCCGCCCCAGGCAAAAAAGCCTCCCGCCGCCCCGCCCCTCCCCTCCCAGCGTGGCAGGGGAGGGCGCTGAGCCTGGCCGCGGGCCGCTCTCCCCAACCAGCCGGAGCGCCGGGAGGAGTGCAGCGAGCCCGCCGCGGCTCCGCTGGCGGCCAGAGCGCCGGGAGGAGGGTGGAGAGCCCAGCTGGGACTCTGCTCTCCCCGGCGGCCAGAGCGCCAAGGGGAGGGCGGAGAGCCCGGCTGGGGCTCCGCTCTCCCTGGCGGCCAGAGCACCAGGGGGAGGGCGGCGAACCCACCGCGGCTCCGCTCTCCCCGGAGGCGAGCCCGCCGGGGCTCCGCTCTCCCCGGCGGCTGGAGCACCGCGCCGCACCGCCCCCCTCCAGGTGCCGCCCCAAGCACAAGCTTGGTGGGCTGGTGCCTGGAGCCGGCCCTGAGTACATGGGAAGGAAAGAAGGAAGCCTGAATGTTGCACTGTCTGCAGGGCCGTCCTTAGGATTTATGGGGTCCTACACAGTATTATTAAACTGGTGCCCCTATGCCCGACAGCAGCCGGGGCTCGCAGCCTGGGGTGGGGAGGGACGTGGCAGCAAAGGATACTGAGCTGCCTGGTACACCTCATGGCGGCAGAGAGTCACAGTTCCCTGCAGAGACCCCTGTACCCTCTCCCTCATGCAGAATGTGTGGCGCTGGGACATTTGGCTCTGCGAATACAGCCCCGGCCTAAGGACAGTGCAGCGCGCGCTGGGTGTGCGGGAGTCAACCCGCTCTTACCTACTGTCATGGGCGGTGGGTAAAGCTGCCGCTTGAGGAGGCTAGCTCCCTAGCCCACCTCTTCTGCGTGTGGTCCCACCCATACTTCACCCCTGCTCTGCCCCAGGCCCCGCCCCCACTTCTTCCAGGCCACACCCTCTTCCCACTGTCTCCCTCCTCTCTTCCCTCCCCTTCCCTGCTAACCCCCTTCCAGCCAGATCCCTGAACCCAAATGAAGCAAATGACATTTGAAAAAAACCCAAAATGGACATGTTTTCCACTGCATGCCAGATGGTGAAGACTGGACATGCAGAAGGTACTTAATTAAAAGCACTAAACTTGGGAATAAAAAAGGTCAGTCACAGGTTTTTTGATATATCCTGAAGTTTGTCAAAGATTTCTTTGCAAAAACTTTGTAGTAAGGGCAAGTCAGCTGTCCTGCTGAATACAACATTAAATATTATGGAAAACATGATGCAGCTCTTCTGTTTTACATTTTCTTAATCAGTATTTCTAAGCCTTCATAAAGTAAGCATTCCAGATCACTACATATTTAACTCACTGAAACAAAGACATTATTTTAAATTAATCAGTCACAGAGGTTTAGTGTGTTCATAACAATGTTCATTGCTTTCAGAAAAAGGGAACACTAATTTACTTTGTGTGATCTCCATAACAATAGTCATGTTTATGAAATTTCACCAACTTTAAAAAATATGTTTCTAAAGATTTTAGGCATAACAAAGGATTTTATATTTTTCTAAGGTACAGATTTTGCTGGAGGGTTCTCTTAAAACTAATTAATCAAATAGTCAGAAGTAAAGAAAGGGAAACTCGTTTGTCCAGCTATCTGGAAGGAAAGGGGCTCTCTTCAACAGGGGGGTGAAGGGAGAAAGGGATGGACAGAAAGGACAGGAAGCACTTTTTTTGTACTATAGCAATTAAAATTAAAATGTGTATTTTAGAGAAGGGTGGTCTTTTGAAGGATTTATTTAAAAAATGTGTCTGAAGATCCAAGCATTTAAGGCTAAAGATGAATACTCAAATTGTGCATTTAAAAATCTATGCAAGGATTTTTTTAGAGATGTGATTTTATAATCTTCACAACTCACTAAATGAAATATTTTTAAAGAAAATTTTAAACTAAGGTCCTGAAGACTGACATGTTCTGAGTAAATATTACAATAATGCACAACTGTTTTTGTCAGTAAATTCAGAAACTGACAGTATATACCTGGGGGTTGGCAAATGCCTGTTAAATGGCTTCAGTGCCACTCGAATGACTCTTTAACAGTTTCAATGTTGTACTAATAGGTCTGGCAGGCTGGAGGCTTCTTCACTTTTAAGTACTAGATCCCCTCAGGAGGAAGACTCACCAGGCTGCAGCAGCCAGCTGTGGTGGGAGCCTGCAGGAAGGGTCAGAACAGGGATAGGAAAAGGTGGAAGGATGGACACTAAGACCCAGGGGTACCCCAAATTTTAGGGTGCTCTACACAGCCGTGTATGCTGCATATGCCTAAGGATGGCCCTGACTGTCTTAGTCCTCTCTCTTTGTATGCTTGAAGAGGGAGTAACCTGCCAGTCCCATCCGCAGGTTTCAGAAGCCATCGCTCCGCAGAGGCCCGGGTAGCTCCGAGTCACTGATCAGGATATTGGGCTCTGTTGAGAGGAAGGTGCTGGACTCGTGATTCCCCTCACACATGGTGTATTCCTCAAAGTGCTGCTGTCTGATGTGCTTTAGGATCTCCTTTGACAGGAAATGGCTGTCGCTGTCTCCCGACTCTGGAAAATAAAACAGAAAACAAACCCCACCAGTTTCAATGGGCTGGAATCCAAGGCAAGCTGAGTCTCCAGCAAGCAGAGTCTCCAAACCCTTCAGCAAGAAGAGGTACCATTGCTGCCCATGCATCTTACACCTACTCAGTGGGCCACTCTAGTGGCAGCCAGGCCACAGCTAGAGGTCCAGGAGCTTCATACAATATAAGCTAACCTAAAATTCACAGGTTCAAGCCTTGCAGCTGCCAATGCAGCTAGGTGTCTAGTATTGGACTTGCTGATTGTTGGAAGAAAGGGTGAAATGTAAAGCTGCTGGATGCTCTTCCATCCAAACATTTCAGGGGGAGGGGAAAGAAAACGCCTTTTGACCAAAATGAAAAATTTCTCTCTCCCATGCTCCAAAAGGTGAAAACATTTCATTTATCAATGAATTTCAAAAAGAATTTTTTGAATCTTGATGAGAATTTTCATTTTGGTAGGAACCCCTGCCCCCTCCCCCAGTTTTACATTTTTTCCCCAGTGGAAAACGGGGGAATACACACAAAAAAACGAGAGAAAGTAGGGGAAAAAAAACCCATTCTCACACTTCTTAAACTTTTCCCACCCTTTCTCCAGTGGAGAAAAGTGAAAGAGTGAAAGTAAGTGGGTGTGTTTTCCCCCCACCAAAACAAAACTAAAAAAAATGGAAAATTTTCACTCAAAATTTGAGCAAAATGAGAAATGTTCCTCTCCAAGTATTTTTTCAGGAAGCCCTGCTGGGGTTTTGTCATCCAGTTCCAGCAAACTCAGGAGAAACAGGCAGAGGGCAAAACTGGCTAAATGGGACTTTCCTACCCCACAGCATCAGAGTTACCTCTGAGGGATAGTGGCTGTGTTTTGGGATCCCCCTGTCTTAGAGCCTGGGGAGGGGCATCAGGGACCCCATTAATCAGGAGGCCTTGCACATGAAAGGTCCCCAGTGCACTGCAGAAACCTCCCCATGGCCCAAGGGGCTGTGGTGTGAGAGGACCCAGCCACCCATGCCACAGGAGCCCATGTGCATTAAAGGGCCCACGTGACCTATGATGGGGACCCTGAGCCACTCTTACTCAGCACAGTGACACCAGAGAGCACCAATGAGATGATGGTATAATCCTGATACTAACTGCCGTGCTGGGCGTGCGCCAGAGGCCGCAGTGAACTCCTGTGCCTGAGGATCAGGGCGTGGAGAAAACCCCAGCACTTCTCCCCTTGTGCAGTCCCCAACTCCTCACCCTCATACACAATGAGCCGGTAGCAGCCCGCGCATTCCTTGGAGCGCTGTAAGATCTCTCCCAAGGTCCTACAGAAGAGCTGGGCTTGCTCCAGGCGATCCTCCCGGCCAAAGGCGGCGCTTTCATCCTGGGACATAGCGTAGAGGGACTGCAGCGGGGGGGCATACTCCACAATGCAGTAATTCAACTAGAGGGACGGGAGAGGGAGAAACCTGGGCATTACCCCAGCAGTCCTGAGACCACGGCTAAGGCATCCCTCCCCAGGCGGCTAGCCCCCGGGAATCCCATCGCTGCTGGCTGAACCCTTTGGTGGCCCCCTCCTATGCACAACACAGCAGCTGCCAGAGCACTGCCAAGCAGGGTCAGACCTAAGCTTTTGAGGGCCTTGTGTGCCCATGCAAGGACCACCCCAGCTCCCTCCCCACTGGACCCTGGCCCTGCTGCCTCTGGGCAGCCAAGAGACTCCCCACAGCTGCTTTCTTTGCCTGCTCACAAGCATGGCGGTGGGTCTGCCTCTACGCTGGGCAACCGGACTGGTGCAGTCAGCACTCTGCTGTCCAAGCGGGCAGAGGGACAAGGCACTTCAGTGTCTGCCACGGCCTGATAGTGGCAGAGACAAATGGGAACAGGGAGAGGGAATCAGGGACGGTGATTAAGCTGACAGTGTGTATATTGGGGGTTGGAGGGAGGCTGGAACAAGAAGGCCTTATCCTACTGCATAGGGGTATATGCCCAAGGCTGTTTTTGCTGCCAATACAACAGGGTCAGTGCTGCTCCTGGGTTGTAGCTGGATTTAGTGCAGACAGGAGCTTTGCATTCAGCTAAATAAACTGGGATTTTCCTGCAGAGGTTTATGGCTGCAAGGAAAGGCCTTGTGTGAATCCCAGGGCTGTGCAAAGGCATGTGCTTCTCTTCATCCCAACTGCTGGATGCTGTTCTGAACTGGCCCTTTGGAGGCTCTACAGCCCTATCTTGGAGCCCCACCTTTACACTATTCATGTCTCCTGGCTAGAGATGGGCCCAAGCCAAAATCCAGCACCTGAATTTCTCAACCCTTGGGGGAATTTGGATCCACAGCTAAACTTTGTGTACCAGACCCGTTTCTGCTCACATCCGTCCTTCCCGTGGCCCTTCAGCTAGAGAAGCGTGATGATAAATGTACCTTTTTGTCTTCACCCAAAATTGTATAGATGCTTTGTTTGTAGCTTCTCCATTTAGTGCCAGCACGGTCCAGCTGCAGCGCCGGGAGATCCTTCCAGTACTGGATGTGGCTGTCAGCCTTCTGCAGGTCATCGTATATCTCACAGCTCATTGGGAGAAGGATGTGCAATTTCCAGGTCTCCTTGCACTTCAGCAAATTGTTATTGGCTCTGTTGAACTCACTGATCAAGTCTTTAAGGCCTTAGAGGAAGAGAACATGGAGCAGAAACAAATGAAGTGAGAGTAGCAGCTTTCTGACTAGCTAATTGGCTCCCCCTTAACGTGTACAAAGGAGGAGTTTTATTACAAAGGATTTTATATTCCCATACAAACAGGGAAACAACTACTTACGTGGCAGAACTAACTTTAAATACCCCACATAGTAAGACCACGCTAGTCCATGTGCTACGTTGCAGTTGTTCTTTTCACAGATTTCAGACATTTCCACTGCAGAGGGACTCTACAGATTGAAGGAAGAAATGCCATAACTAAACCATCTTACAAGCTAAGCGGGATTTCCTCCCACACCCACTGGTGACTGTGTCTCCTGCTGTCTCTCTGAATACACCTGAAAGCCAAGCAGCCATGCTTTCCCTTGCATGAGCCGTACACTGCAGGTCTAGAGCTCCTCAAAGAGCTTTATAAACCCAACCCTACTCAACTCCCACAGCAGCCCTACAAGGCAGGTCAATCATCATCTTCCCTTAACAGATGAGGAAAGGGTGGTCCACTAGGGTTAAATGTCTTACCACAAATCAAAGAGTAGGCCCGATTCTGATCACACACACATGTGTAACTTCCAGGTCTGCTATACACCACTATGAGGCCTAAGGCTTCAGTGGCACAGTTGGGAATACAGCCCAGAAATCCAGCCTGCAAATGCCCTGCTTGAGATGCTCAAAGCCTCTGGTGTGGACCAGTGGCTGGAAGCCCATGCTGTCACACAGGTGTGGCAGCTGAGCCACATGATCTATCATCTGCACAGTCTACCTCTATTCTACCCCATGAAATTACTGCATGCAAATTAGCTGTAGAATAAGGGTGGTGATTGGCTGAGTTACCTCTGATATCACCATGGCCTAGGACTTTTGGCATGGCATAAATACATGTCTTGCTGTTGCAGGGGTGAAGTCTGAGAAGTCAAAATGGTCTAGAATTTAAAACTTGGATGGTAACAGATGGTGAATCCCAGTGGTGATTGAACCTGGTGATATTCTAAACAAAAGAACTCTCAACCATGTTTGTAGCTGTGTCCATCACTTCACCATGACTCAACAGAGAGTCTAAATTTCAGTGTGACACAGAGACTGGTGATAATCCCAGAATTTTATTATATAGATTAGGTGTTCAAACCCCTTGGGCATCCTAGATCCTCCTTTTACACCAAAATCCTCTCATTTCAAAATTTCTGTGAGGGTCTCTATTTCTCACCATGGGCCAAACTCTGCTCTCAGTTCTAGTGGTGTCGTAGATTCCAAGGCCAGAAGGGACCATTGTGATCACTAATCTGACCTCCTGTATCACACAGGCCAAAGAACTTCCCCAAGATAATTCCTAGAGCATATCTTTTAGAAAGACACCCAATCTTGGTTTACAAATTGCCAGTGATGGAGAATCCACCATGACCTTTGGTAAATTGTTCCAATGGTTAATTACTCTCACCATTATAAATATATGCTTTATTTCCAGACTGAATTTGTCTAGCTTCAACCTCCAGCTATTGAATCTTCAATCTAGCAGCGAAAACTATAAGAAGAACCCATTATTAAATATTTGTTCCCCATGTAGATACTTATAGAGTGTAAACAACTCACCACTTAATCTTCTCTTTGCTAAAATAACTAGACTGAGCTTTCTGGAGTCTATCATTGTAAGGCATGTTTTCTAATCCTTGAATCTGGAGTGTCAATTCAGAGTAACCCTAATGAAGTCATTAGAAATACCTGGTTTTACACTGGCATTATTGAGAGCAGAGGGCAGCTTTGGAAGCCTGCAGCACTCCCATTACTTAACCCTTTGGAGACAGCAGCTAAATATACTTCTCCTCCCAAGCATTCACTTAAGTGCCAGGTTTAAAAATGCCAACGTTCTAATGCCAGTAGGAGTTTTGCGGGTGCTGGGGATGGTACTGGAACCCTGGGGTGGTAGTGCTCATTAAAAGCTAGTTGAATTGAGTAGTTCGCTAGCTTCCCTGCCGAGATGGATGGTGGCATCAGGACGATGATATCAAATATTAATGGGGTTGCTCTAATGAAAAGAATTTTGCTGCATCGTGGCTTCTAAAACAATTCAGTTGGAAGAAGAGCAGCATGTGCAGACAAGGCAGGGTTCATCAGCAAACACAGCGAGGTTCCATCTTAGAATCATGGAAATGCAGGGCTGGAAGGGACCTTGAGAGGGCATCAAGTCCAGCCCCCTGCGCTGAGGCAGGACCAAATAAACCTAGACCATCCCTGACAGGTGTTTGTCCAATTTGTTCTTAACAACCTCCAGTGATGGGCATTCCACAACCTTCCTTGAAAGCCTCTTCCAGGGCTTAACTACCTTTAGAGTCAGAAAGCTTTTCCTAATATCTAACCTGAATCTCCCTTGCAACAGATTAAACCTCCCAAGGGATCAGAGATGGGCCTGACTTAGCAGCTCAGCTCTCCACCCTTTTTGTGATGCAGGATCGTTCCCTGCAGCATAATCCTCAGTGCTTGCCCCAGTCCAGATTAAAGGACCAAGGAATGTCTTCCATAGATATCACATCCTGAAGAAGCATCTCCTATTATTACTAGTGGGAATGCTTACTAGTGCTGGTGATTTTTACAGCCCAGACAGGATGCACAGCCCCAGCACAGCCCCTGCCACGTGAGCTATCTTCATTCTCAGTTTTCCTTTGCTCAGTTTCATCCCACTTCTCCTAGTTCTTCCTGTAAGGCAACGAATGAAGCTAGACTGAGATGAACCATGCTCCAATCCACTTCAGAGCGGGGGTCCCAATGAGTTCACAACATTGATTGAGAAACTGATTAGGTTCAGTTGTTGCAATTCCCATGTGCAGCTGCAATGAGACATCTCGGGATGAGTCACCACTTGTGTGGAATTCAGGACCTTAAAGCATGAGTCCATGATGTGAACTAGAGAACCCAGGCTCCTTAGCCAAAGGGTGTAGCTAGAGGACTCAAAATGTTATACGTGGCCTGTCCACTAGTGGAGGGCAGAGCACCACATAACCTGGGTTATGCTGGCCTGGCTATGCCTGCCAGGATTGCTGGGGATTCTCTGGGGAGCAGAGGGGCACATTGCCAGGCTGCTGGGGACTGGGGTGTCCTGCCCTTACCTGAAGCCCAAAGGCGAAGCTGAGGAGCTGGCAGAGGCAGACGAGGATGAGGTTGAGGAAGAGCTGCAGCCCAGTCTCACCAAACAGGGCCATGTAGGCGCAGATGCTGACCGGCAGCAGGAGCGCGTGGCAGCGCAGACTTGGGCTCAGGCAGGCAACCACCACCCTCCACCAGCTGCTGCGGTGTCTGAGGAAAAGGGAAACAAGGAGAAAGGGCTGTCAGTCTGCGCCTGCAGATCGGCGTGCAGAGGGGTCTCCAGGCCCAGCACACCCCTGCGCTGAGAAGGAGAGACCCCCACTGCATTGATAAGAACATAAGAACGGCCATACTGGGTCAGACCAAAGGTCCATCTAGCCCAGTATCCTGTTTTCCGACAGTGACAAATGCCAGGTGCTTCAGAGGGAATGAACAGAAACGGTAATCATCAAGTGATCCATCCCCTGTCACCCATTCCCAGCTTCTGGCAAACAGAGGCTAGGGACACCATCCCTGCCCATCCTGGCTAATAGCCATTGGTGGACCTATCCTCCATGAACTTATCTCTTTTTTTTTTAACCCTGTTATAGTCTTGGCCTTCACAACATCCTCTGGCAACAAGTTCCACAGGTTGACTGTGGCATTGTGTGAAAAAAATACTTCCTTTTGTTTGTTTTAAATCTGCTGCCTATTAATTTCATTTGGTGGCCCCTAATTCTTGTGTTCTGAGAAGGAGTAAAAACACTTCCTTATTTACTTTCTCCACACCAGTCATAATTTTATAGACCTCTATCATATCCCCCTTAGTCATCTCTTTTACAAGCTGAAAAGTCCCAATCTTATTAATCACTCCTCCTACGGAAGCCGTTCCCAACCCCTAATCATTTTTGTTACTCTTTTCTGAACCTTTTCAAATTCCAATATATCTTTTTGAGACAGGATGACCACATCTGCATGCAGTATACAAGATGTGGGCGTAACATGGATTTATATAGAGACAATATGATATTTTCTGTCATATTATCTATTCCTTTCTTAATGATTCCTATCATTCTGTTTGCTTTTTTGACTGCCACTGCACATTGAGTGGATGTTTTCATAGAACTATCCACAATGATTCCAAGATCTCTTTCTTGAGTGGTAACAGCTAATTTAGATCTCATCATATGGTATGTATAGTTGGGAATATATTTTCCAATGTGCATTACTTTGCATTTATCAACATTGAATTTCATCTGCCATTTTGTTGCCCAGTTTTGTGAGATCCTTTTGTAGCTCTTCGCAATCTGCCTGAGACTTAATCATCTTGAGTAATTTTGTATCGTCTGCAAATTTTGCCACCTCACGGTTTACCCCTTGTTCCAGATCATTTATGAATAGGTTGAATAGGACGGCCCCAGTATAGACCACTGGGGGACATCACTATTTACCTCTCTCCATTCTCTTCTCTTCCCAGCCCAGGGGGTCCCTATAAAAGACTGTTCACATGGGTGGGGACTCAGCCAGCAGGGAGCAAGTGGGCCCATGCTGGGGAAGTAACAGCTACGGCAGTGCCCACCGCCTCTCCAACTAGCACTGTAGAGCTTACTGGGGAAGGCAATCCAGCCCCAGTGTGGAGTGCCGTTGCTGGGGAGCCTTCTGCACTGGAGGCCCTGGGTCTTACCTCAGCCAGGGCAGGCCCAGGCAGCCTGGCTCCACTGGGGTGACATGGCACCCAGGGACATCTGAGATCTGGTGGGTTTGGACGTGAACCTGCGCCAGAGACGAAGCAAACCCTGACCCCACATAGGACAACATGAGAGAACCCCCTCAGATGATGTCCTCCCATGTAGATTCCATGGGCTTTAATAGCTGTGTAGGACATAGGCATGGGACAGCACTAAGTTGTGACTTAATAGTCATGCATCTTCCTGCCTGGGCATTATGGGTAATGGGCAATCTGCAGAGTTGCTCCCAATAGTAAAGGCACAAGAGACTAGAGAGAGGGAGAGAGAAGAGGGAGGGATTGAGTATAGAAACCTGAGGGACATCAACAGACAGGAGAGTGGGGCAGATGGGAAACCACCACAGAGACCAGATTGCAAAGCCTATGCTTCTTTGGATTCCTTTACAGCTCCTGTATAGCTAGTAGGAACCATGCACCTACATTCGCCCACCTCCCTCACAGCGATTAGTTCTCTTACTTTCTTTCCTGGCCCATTTACAAGTGCCAGCCTGAGAGTGCCTCTCAAGAGCAGAGAGCTGTAAATTCAGTCACCTGGATTGCACATGCCAAATCTCTTCCACGAAGTTGCAAACCCCTCTGAGCAGAGCTCCGATCTGCAGGGCCATGAAGTAGAAGGTGATGTTCTCTGCGGCATGGTTCCAGGACTGCTCCATGTGATACAGGGCAAAAACGCAGAGAACAATGAAGCCCCAGGTCGCGTAGTGAGCCCTTCCCCCACGAGGTTTGGGGATGATTGGGGAAGTTTGGATGCTGGGTCTTTCCTTTTCATGAGACATCTGCAGGAAACAGACACACCCAGACACCTTAAACACTGATAAAAACAACAGCCCAGAGGACAGTCCCAGACATTGTTAAAAAGCAGCTAGGGATGAGGCAAAGGGACAGGCACAATAAGATCTTGGATTTCTAGAGTGTTGTGAAGAATCCCAAAGCACTTCATAAACCTACACAATTTATGCATTGACCACTGACATGAAGCCACCTCTGGGGTGGTTTAGCCCTGCATGTTGCAGGGCACTGTTCTGAAATGGCTCTTTCCAAGGGACTGTGGCATGGGGGCATGTAAGCATGCTGGTGAAGCAACAGGGGCATGGACAATCAGGCTGAACACAGAGCAGATCCAATGGCCCCAAATCCTGGGGCGGGGGGGAAAGGTGCAGCAAGAGGTGACTGCTAACCCAGCCTTGCCTGGATGAGCAGGTGCCCTCCATCCCAACTGTGTCCTTCCCAGACTACTTGTCGATCCCCTGTGCAAATCCCTCTCATGCAGACTTCCCACAAAGGGCTGGAATTTGGCCTATGTGCACTGATTAGGTGGGATGGTTAGTCAGTCATCTTCCCCACAAGGGCTCAAAAATGGCCCTTAAAATGCAAGCAGTGACCTTTGAAAATCTAACCTCAAAGCTTTCTGAGGGTCCCTGAGGAGCTCTTTAAGGCCAAGTGACCCTCTGTTACCGTGGTGAGAGAGGATCAGACTGTAGGGAGCTTGTTATGGATTTAGAGAATTCTAAAATAAATACAGAGGAATAAATTAATGAGAACCTCCATCCTCCTCCTCAAACACCAGCAGGTAGCAAGCAGCTGCCACAGAATTTTGCAGTGTTCCACTCAACACTGTTCCCAGGCAAGCTGCACTGAGGGGGCTAGACCAACATCTTGAACCTTGGATTCCTTTCCAAGCTGCATGAACTCACTCAGGATCCCATGGGGGAAGTAGCAGCCTCGTTTGATCCCCTCTGAGCTAGGGGTCTCTGAAAAGACCAAATGCCAAAGCATTTGGTGAGGTCTATTGCATTAATTTAGATGGTCTATATGGGCCAAAGGTGTTAATATCACCCCGTCACTGTTTAACATTAAACAGTGTTAAGCAAGGTTTGGTATACAGAGACATTACTTTGCTTAGTATCATAGCAAACACCATTCAAGAGCTTGCTAACCTTTTATTAAAAATATAGAAAAGAAGGAAAAACAGTTAAAGCATTTTAAATATAGAGTAGTAAGTAAAACTTATTTCAGCAACTGTTTTCTTGTTTCTTGTCTGGAGAGAGATTTCAGAAGGAAGAGAAAAAGTTAGTTGAGATGGGTTGGAGCCGTTATTGTTGCTGTTCCTGTTATAGTCGAGTCCTGTTTCCTAGAAGACAAAACACGACAAAGACACACAAAGGGAACAGAAAAGAACAGCAAAGGTTGAAAATGCAGCTTCTGGCTCTTTGGGGTTGATATTTTTTTACAAAAATTACAAAAAAAAGTTTGGTGTTGCAATAGCTTTTGGTAGTTTGAGATTTAATGCATAGTTAATGCTGTAGCAGCTTTTAATTAAGTTGGCATTTTGTTAACAAGAAGGCGGTCATTTAAGATGTCATTTTAGTAAAAGATTGCTTTAGCAATCTAACAATTTAAAACATTATTTTCCTACTTTTCCTTTTTAAAAATACTTTTACATTAAACCTTTAAAGTTTTTACTGTTTATAAAAACTACAAACCCTAAAATAAAGGGGGAAAAAAGAAAACAAAACAAAGCATTTGTTAAAAAAATGTAAAAGAATTTATAACTTAAAAAAAAAACCTTTTAAAAAACAAAAGCATTAATGGTTCGCTTTGCAAACTAGAATAACACATGTAAAATTTTAAAACAAATTTTTGTTTTAAATCACCTTTAAAAACCAATTGCTTATTTGCTAAGCTATTAGCTACTGGGTATGTATTAACCCTTTAGGCCCCATCTTGGGTGCCAAAACTGTTGCACTAATTTAGATGGACTGTATAGGCCAAAAACAACAAGGAGTTTGGTGGCACCTTAAAGACTAACAGATTTATTTGGGCATAAGCTTTCGTGGGTAAAAACCTCACTTCTAGAGTAGTGAGGTTTTTACCCACGAAAGCTTATGCCCAAATAAATCTGTTAGTCTTTAAGGTGCCACCAGACTCCTTGTTGTTTTTGGCCTATACAGTCCATCTAAATTAGTGCAACAGTTTTGGCACCCAAGATGGGGCCTAAAGGGTTAATACATACCCAGTAGCTAATAGCTTAGCAAATAAGCAATTGGTTTTTAAAGGTGATTTAAAACAAAAATTTGTTTTAAAATTTTACATGTGTTATTCTAGTTTGCAAAGCGAACCATTAATGCTTTTGTTTTTTAAAAGGTTTTTTTTTTAAGTTATAAATTCTTTTACATTTTTTTAACAAATGCTTTGTTTTGTTTTCTTTTTTCCCCCTTTATTTTAGGGTTTGTAGTTTTTATAAACAGTAAAAACTTTAAAGGTTTAATGTAAAAGTATTTTTAAAAAGGAAAAGTAGGAAAATAATGTTTTAAATTGTTAGATTGCTAAAGCAATCTTTTACTAAAATGACATCTTAAATGACCGCCTTCTTGTTAACAAAATGCCAACTTAATTAAAAGCTGCTACAGCATTAACTATGCATTAAATCTCAAACTACCAAAAGCTATTGCAACACCAAACTTTTTTTTGTAATTTTTGTAAAAAAATATCAACCCCAAAGAGCCAGAAGCTGCATTTTCAACCTTTGCTGTTCTTTTCTGTTCCCTTTGTGTGTCTTTGTCGTGTTTTGTCTTCTAGGAAACAGGACTCGACTATAACAGGAACAGCAACAATAACGGCTCCAACCCATCTCAACTAACTTTTTCTCTTCCTTCTGAAATCTCTCTCCAGACAAGAAACAAGAAAACAGTTGCTGAAATAAGTTTTACTTACTACTCTATATTTAAAATGCTTTAACTGTTTTTCCTTCTTTTCTATATTTTTAATAAAAGGTTAGCAAGCTCTTGAATGGTGTTTGCTATGATACTAAGCAAAGTAATGTCTCTGTATACCAAACCTTGCTTAACACTGTTTAATGTTAAACAGTGACGGGGTGATATTAACACCTTTGGCCCATATAGACCATCTAAATTAATGCAATAGACCTCACC
>NC_048305.1:34761432-34804569 GCF_013100865.1 Trachemys scripta elegans
TTGTCACGTTCTGGGGTATAATCCAGACAAGTCAGAGATGGTGTTACTGCCTGCCCTGTAACCCTGGGTTCCTCAAAATGCTCTGCTGCTGCTGTGGTTCTCTTGTCTGGATGCTTCCAGGCTCCTGAGTCACTGTGTGCTGTGCAGCCCTGGTTCAGCACTCTGACCCCACCAGCCTGCCCACAGCACAGCAGCCCTGTTCTAGTCTCTCTCGTCCAGTTACCTTGTGCAGGGGTGACTCCCCACACACTCCCAGCCCTGAATGTTATCAAAGCCGTGTTCTCTGCAATATCCATCCCTCTCCTGGAGCACTCAGATAGTTCATTTGTGCCTTTAAAGACACAGTACCCAGCAGCTTGCCACATTAACTGGAGTTAACATTCACTTTACCTCCAACGAGCACTGGGCTGGTTTAGATTACAAAGTAAAACGAGTTTATTAACAAAGGGAGGTAGATTCTAAGTGAGTTCAGGTACAAAGGTTAGAGTTAGGAATGGTTTCAAGCAAATAAAAGTGGAAAGCGCATTCTAGAGGCTAAGACTTAACAAAACAAGCTACAGCTTGTGTTCAAGGTAGTTTCCTTACCATTCTACCTTCCAGCCAGGTGACTGGTCTCCACTCTGGTCAGGATCGCCCACAAAGTCCCACGAGATTGGTTCCTTTGTCTTCTTTGGTGAGAGATGTCTTGGGGTTCTTTGCCGCTCTCTTTATAGTGCAATGAACCTCTGAAATGGATTCTTCAGAAGGCTCCCCCTTTCCCCCCTGATGTAAAGTCCATTTAATCTCCTCACCCTACTGTCTTGATGACCCTGTTTAATTTTCATTCCTATTGTCTCTCAATGGACCTTGGAGATGTCTTCCAGGTGGCTGAACCACAGTCCTTTGTCTAGGATGGGGTAACTTTAGTCCAGCCTGGCAGACCCACTTGTCATTTTGAATATGTCCTCCGTACATTCACCACACAATAAGACAAAGGATCAGTATGTCATTAGCTGCCTATTGATATCTTAGCGGGAACCTTTTAGATACAGGTCTGACATTAGTGAGTTGGGGTACGCTCAACTGGTCAGGCCATCTGAAACTCACTTCCACATACTAATGAGCCCCATGCCCTCACAGCTGTGTAGCCTATTTCACCCCTGCACACAGTTTATTCTCATGGAGCCGCGGTAGGTTTTCATATGAGGTCGTGTCCATATTGCTGCAGGGTACCATAGGTTTCCAGTCAAATGGATGTACCATTTGTTTCCATGGTGGTATGTGTCACTTTCAGTCTCTGCCTTGATATTTTATTTGTCATTAGAATTTCTGACTTAAAAGTGAGCCAATAGTCAGTAGGAGAAATTAGAATTTCTCTTTAAGGTGAGTGTCATGCTGGCAAAAGGAAATTGCCTGAGAGCCCTGGAGAGTGAAGTCTTAAGCGTAAATAAGGAGGGACTCCAGTGAGCTCCCTGGGCCAGCTCATGGCTCCCACTACAGTGCCAGAAAATTTGGATGAAAATAAAATGTAGATGAAAAAATAACAAGTCTTGGAAATGTTTGTGATTTCCCCACCTGCAGCAAATTTCCAGACAGCACTACCATGTCGGGAGCCTACACCTACTCTCAGATGGGGAAACCGAGGCACGGAGCTGAGACGTGACTTTTCCCACAGTGAATGAGAGTCTTGGCTGGAAAAAGGACTCTAGTCTCATGATTCCTTGTGCCCTGGTCTAGCCACTAGACAATGCTGCCTTCTTCCTTCTGTCTCACTGTCTCGTATCAGTGATACCAGTATCACAGCAACGGCACTGCCAACTCATGATAAGTGGTGTTTTTCTTAAAGTCCCAGGCTCCTCAAATCATGTGATGGCATGAGAATCTCAGCATTCTTTTTTTTTAACAAGTTTCTAGTCTTCATTGTTGTGGGGAGATGGTTGAAAACATGACTACAGTGCATCTTAAAGGCTTAAAAGCCAGAAGGCAAATAAAGAGAACCCAAAATGTTTTATTTTTTAAAAAAACTCATGATTTTTAAGCCAATCTTGTGATTTTTTTGAATATTTGGGGTCAGCAATGCAGCAGCAGCTATCTAGAAATATACCATACAATCAGCAACAGGAAACACAGCAGATTTTAGCATCACCCTGACTACGGCAATGAGCTTTAGAACAATGACATGACCAACAGCTCCACAGAAAAAATAAGAGCAACTGCACCATAAACCAGCAACTAAACTGGCCACAAATAAAGAGCAACAGAATCAGCGCTGGGTATGGTCCCAAAACTCCTGGGGAAGGTGGTGGAGAAATGGCTCCAGCTTTGAACTATCCCTACAAACCATCTGGGAGCAAAACCAGACAGCTGAGAGCTAGACATCATCCAGAAGTAAAAGTCTGGATCCAGACACCCAGGACTTGGGGAAAGAATGGATTGGGATCTGAACTTTGCAGTTGGCTCCAATCTCTATGATGTGCCAGCCCAAATCCCTGGATCTCAATACCCCCCAAATTGGGGAAACTTTGGATCTGGATCTAGATCTGAGTTTTCTAGCTTAGGCCCATCTCTAGTGAGGAGAGGTGAGGATAAGGAATTAGCAGGCTGGGATGGGAACGCTCAGTGTCTCTTTACTTGTCAATTACCCGAGCTGGTAGAGAGAGCAAAAAGACACACTAACCTCTGCCAGCTACTGACTATAGAGAAAAATCTGGTGCTGCCTTGCGACTTACAGCTGCTCTGGGCTAGCTGCCTGCGGTGTCTGCTACACATTGTAAAGGGAATGAACTACAACTAAAGGGACTTTGTGAAGTGGCGCTGGCTTCCACTAGTGGGAGTCTGACCCACAGGTGTGAAAAACTCATGAGAGAAAAGATCAGTGTAAGCCTCTCTGAGCCTCCAACAAAGCTTAAGCTGTGGAGATCCTGTCGCCAGAGAGGTCTTCAGTTTAAATGACTGAGATAATGTCTCCCTAAAACATACAGGCCAAGAAAGAGATGCTTTAAAATCTGCCTTACGATGAGTGCCAAAGGAGATGATCTCTCCAAATGAGTGGGTCTTGGCAGGTTTGCATTCCAGCAGAGATCAGACGCCCAGGCATGCAGTGACCTGGCTCAGCTTTCTGGGTAGTCCTTGGTATAATCTGTGTTCCTGACACATGGAAAGAGGAAAGGAAAATGGATCACCAGCCATCGCAAGAATGGGTACAGGATTCTAGCCTCTGAGTGACAGGCAAACACCTTTAACCAACAGGATCTGGGTGTCATTGTGACTTGTCCGAGTGGCACTGATGACTTTCATCCAGGGGTGAAAGTAACTTAAAGGACTTACCGGTACGCCGGAGTCCTGAGCAGGTGTAGCCTTAACCGAAAGAGACGTGGCCTCAACCGGAAGAGGCGAGGCCTTTCAAGATTTAAAGGCCCTGGGGCTCCGGCTGTGGCTGGGAGTCCCAGGGCCTTTAAATCACCCTGGAGCTACCAGCTGCAGAGGCGACTGGGAGTCCCAGGGCTCAGGGGCTAATTAAGAGCCCGGGGCTCCAGTCGCTGCGGAGCTCCGAGCCCTTTAAATCACCGTGGGAGCCCTGCCGCTGCTACCCTGGGGCAGCAGGACTCGGGAGGGGATTTAAAGGGCCCAGTGCTCCTGCCACAGGGGGAGCACTGGGTCCTTTAAATTCCCGCCCGAGCCCAGCTGCTGGAGCGCTGGCAGTGATTTAAAGGGCCCGGCGCTCCCCGCAGTGGCTGGAGCCCTGGGCCCTTTAAATCACCACCGGAGAAGCCGGTCCAGTTCGGCACGGCGTACCGGCTCTTGCCGGTATGCTGTACTGGCCTGTACCGGCTTACTTTCACCTCTGCTTAGTGCTTTCATCTCTCCTGTGGAAATGCACAGAAGCACATTTCCCCAGTTCTCTGCAAGTTCTAGCTATCACCTGACTTCCTGTTTCAGCAAGTATGTTACTGACAACCATGCATCTTTGAAGATGACTCTCTGGCTCCATCTGCTGGTGAACACATCTCACAAATCCATGCCACTCTTTGAGATTAAAGATAATCTAGCATGGTTCAGCACCTCAACAAATACTTTGCCTCAGTTTTTAATAAGACTAATGAGGAGCTATGAGGTAGTTGCAGAGTGGCTAATGGAAATGACGATATGGAAGTAGAAATTACCATATCAGAGGCGTAAGTCAAACTCAAACAGTTTAATGGGACCAAATTGAGGAGGATGGATAATCTCCAACCAAGAATATTAAAGGAACTGGCATATGAAATCGCAAGCCCAATAGCAAGGGATTTTTAATGAATCTATAAATTGGGGAGTCATACCTTCTGACTGGAGAATTGCTAATATAATCTGTGTTTTTAAGAAGGAGTGTGGGGGGAAAAGATCTGGGAAACAACCTGTTAGTTTGACCTCAATTGTATGCAAGGTCTTGGGACAAATTTTGAAAGAGAAAGTAGTTAAGGACATAGAGGTAAATGGTAACTGGAATAAAATATAACATGGTTTTACAAAAGGTAGATTGTGCCAGACCAACCTGATCTCTTTCTTTGAGAAGATTACTGCATTTCCTTTGTCTAAAAAAATCAGTTGATCTACTCTACCTGGATTTCATTAAAGCATTTAATATAGTTCCACATGGGAAATTATTAGTTAAACTGGAGAAGATGGGGATTAATATGAGAATTGAAAGGTGGATAAGGAACTGGTTAAAGGGGAGGCTAGAAAGGTCATATTGAAAGTCGAACTGTCAGGCTGGAGGGAGGTTACTAGTGGAGTTCCTCAGGGCTTGATCTTGGGACCAATCTTATTTAATATTTTTATTAATGACCTTGGCTCAAAAAGTGGGAGTGCGCTAATAAAATTTGTGGATGACGCAAAGTTAGGAGATATTGTCAGTATGGAGGAGGACCGGAATATTATACAGGAAGATCTGGATGACTTTGAAAACTGGAGTAATAGAAATGGGATGAAATTAACAGTACACTTAGGGACTAACAACAAGATTTTTTTGCGATAAATTGGGGGGTGTATCATTTTGAAGTGACAAAGGAGGAGAAAGACCTGGGTTTATTGGTTGATCACAGGATGACTATATGGTGCAAATGTGATGTAGCCATGAAAAAGGCGAATGCAATCCTAGGATGCATCAGGTGAGGTATTTCCAGTAGAGATAGGGAAGTGTTAGTACCATTATACCAGGCATTGGTGAGACCTCATCTGGAATACTGTATGCAATTCTGGTCTCCCATGTTTAAGAAAGATGAATTCAGATTGGAGCAGGTGCAGAGAAGGGCTACTGGGTTGATCAGAGGAATGGAAAACCTACCTTCTGAGAGGAGACTCAAAGAGCTTGGCTTGTTTATCCTAACCAAACGAAAGGTGAGAGAAGATATGATTGCTCTCTATAAATACATCAGAGAGATAAACATCAGGGAGAGAGAGGAATTATTTAAGTTAAGTTCCAATGCTGACACAAGAACAAATGGATATAAACTGGCCATCAACAAGTTTAGGCTTGAAATTAGATGAAGTTTTCTAACCATCAGAGGAATGAAGTTCTGGAACAGCCTTCCAAGGGGAGCAGTGGGGGAAAAACATCTAACTGGCTTCAAGACAGACCTTGCTAAATTTATGGAGGGGATGATATGATGAAACTGCCTACAATGGCATGCAGCCAATCTGCGACTGCTAGCAGCAAATATCCAGTGATAGGACAATCGATAGGGAGGGCTTTGAGTTACTCCAGAGAATTCTTTCCCAGCTGTTCAACTGGTGGGTCTTGCCCACATGCTCAGGGCCTAACTGATCGCCATATGTGGGTTCGGAAAGGAAATTTCCCCTGTGTCAGATTGGCAGAGACCCAGGGGTTTGGTTTTTTTTGCCTTCCTCTGCAGCCTGGGGTCCAGGTCACTTGCAGGTTTAAACTAGTGTAAATGGTGGATTCTCTGTAACTTGAAGTCTTTAAATCATGATTTGAGAACATCAGTAACTCAGCCTGAGGTTCTGGGTCTATTACAGGAGTGGGTGGGTGAGGTTTTGTGGCCTGCAATGTGCAGGTCAGACTAGATGATCATGTTGGTCCCTTCTGGCTTTAAAGTCTATGAGTCTAACACAAAACTGGATCCTGTATACAAACTGCATGATAGGCCATCTGAAGGCATTGTGCATATGTGGATGTGTCTTTGCTTGTGGAAGTGCCATCTGGCAGCCTGTGTGCATGTGCATAATGCTGGGGTGTGCCTGGCTGTGATTGATCGGGGTTGGTACTTGCCCATCATTATTAATCATGTTTATCACAGTACCATGAGTGACTGGTCACTTGTGTGCACGAGTGTATTTGTGTGTGTGTGTGCATTGATATGTGGCACTGAGATGTGACATGTGCACCTCTCTGCACACATGTGCCCAAAGATATGGATAAATCCACATGTGTACATTTGCCAGCACATACATGAGTGTGTATGGACGGCAGCCTGCACACACCACCTGTGTATGTGGGACCCCCTGTGTGTTTGCCTGCACATATGTGTATTCCTGTCTGCTAGGGTGTCTCTGTGCTTAATTAGCTGTGCTGCCTCCCCCAGCAAACTCTCAGCCTCTTTGTGCTAAACATACAGCACACATTACAGACCCCATCCACAGGTGAAATGTATGAATTGATTTCTGTTCATTGTGTAAGTAGCTGCTGCATTCTTCCATCACCATGCCCTTTAAATACAGAGCTCTGCATTTTATAGCCTAGTCCACAGGTGAACTTCTGCACCTCTCGAATTTCAGGAGATGAGTTAGAAGCGCACCCCAGCTCCAACCGTCCCCTACAGTTGTGCCCACAGGGGGCACAACTTCCCCCACCTCCCTTGCTGGGAACTTAATTACGATTGCTTCTTGCATGAGTGTGCTTGTGTGGGCTGGGGAGAAAGGGCCTGTTCACCCATCTCTATTGTATCTGAGCAGGAGCTGATATAATCTGCTGATTTTCCCTAGCACCATAACTGTGCTGGTGCTTTGCAGGTGAGAAGGACAACATGGTCTCAGCCCCAGGAGCTTACACACTATGGTAAGTCAGAATACAGGCATGACCCCAAAGCAGACTGGGACAGGGGATGAAGCTGCAGGTATTGTTCAAGGTAGTTACTTTAAAGTTTAGGGGCTTGATCCACTGCCCATGGATGTGAATGGAAAGAGTCCCACTGAGATCAATGGACTTTGGGTCAGACCCTGCGTTACTAAATCTATAGGCTTTGTGTAAAGAGCAGGGGATACATAGGGGGAAGCGATAGGCTGTTGGATGTGAAGGGGGAGATGGGCCCCGGCGACATTCCAGCATCCATCAGTGCAGAGGGCAACGCGAGGCTACTCAGCACCACTCAGCCCAATGGGAGCATCGCTGTGGAAAGCGGCAGCCCCAATGTGTCCTGATAGCCATTTGATGGCACCAGTGTCATCCAGTGGGCAGATGGGGTTAGAGGGAAACTATGAAGCGAATTGATGCCTGTCCACACCCTTCACTGCTCCTTCGGAGTGCACAAAGATGGCTGGGGGAATGGCCCAGAGCCAGAGACGAAGCAAACCCAGTCTCAGTCAGGGAGGTCTCTGCCCCACTGTCCAGCCTCAGCATTTGGGAGCCAGATGTAGAACAAGAACATAACAGAGATTAGCAGAGACACAAATAAACAGAACTCCCCTGCCCTCAGACCTAGGACCCCTGGCTGTAGAATCTGCCCTCCCCAAGGGTTTTGGGGCCAGATTCTGGGGTCCCTTAATATTGCTCCAGATGAAGTGAAGGGGGCAGAATGCTCCCCTGTGGGATTCAGCCAGCACAGGAGCAGTGTAGGGATGGCATACTTGGCCCTACATCACCCCCTTCCTTGCAGCTTCCAGGGTAGGGGTATGCCAGGGCCAGGAAGGGGTTGTCAGAGCTTTAGGTATTCAGGTCTGCAGAACCACCCATACACAGCTGCTGTAAGCTAGAACAGATGCTGGGCCGCTCGAACTTGCCACAGGGGGTCACATGTAAATCTGTGAGGCACAAAGGTGGCTGAAAGGGCCTGAGAGGTGCAGCACAGCACCAGGCCCATTCTCTTCCCCGCTCTCTGGTTGCCCTTCCCCTGATCACCCAAGCAAGGAGATGGAGGAGGTGGAGATGAAGTTAACCCCTTGTTGACTAGGCACTAGGCCAGGGATCGGCAACCTTTGGCCCACAGCCCGCAAGCGTAAGCACCCTGGTGGGCCGGGCTGGTTTGTTTACCTGCCGGGTCCGCAGGTTTGGCCAATCGCAGCTCCCACTGGCCGCAGTTCACCACTCCAGGCCAATGGGGGCGGCGGGAAGCAGCATGGGACGAGGGATGTGCTGGCCATGTGCCAAATGTTGCCAATCCCTGCACTAGGCAGTGCCTCAGCCTGCTGATCCAATGGTCCCAATGTATGATACCAAATGTCTTTCCCCTCTCAATTATTCACATTAGAAATATCAAGTCATGGCTTCCCTCTTGTTCCTGGAGCATTGTGGTAAGATCACGTCATGACGCCATGTCAGTCAGAAGTGTGAGTGATGCTCTTGCTACCCGCCCATGGGGTGGGGTGAGGGATGCTACAAAGACAAAGGAAAGGTTTCCTTTATCACTGATGAATAATTCAAAAATTTAGTTAAATATCTACGGCAACAAATCAGTAGCCAAGGTTACAGAGAGTTGAACAATCAGCTGGTACTTACTTGCCAGGTCCTGTCAAATTAAATCACAAAGCACTAAAGCTGAAAAGTCCTGTGGGTCACTTCTGGTCCATCCCACTGTGGAGAGCAAGGTGGCCTCATCATAGTGACCAGTGCCTTGGCCAGTCTAGTTTGAAATGCCTCGGCCACTTCCTTTGGGAGACTCCTTTGCAATCTAATAGAGCTCCCTATTAGAAACTTCCTTTGGATTTTCATCCACAACTTCCCTTTGCTCAGATCACCCTATTACTCCACCAGATCACCTTGAACCTCTGATTGAAAGGTAGGCTCCAGGTAGGGTTGTCAAACCTTCAGGATTGTCTTGGAGTCTCCAGGAATTGGAGATCAACATTTAATTAAACAGTATGTCATGTGATGAAACCGCTAGGAATACATCCAACCAAAACTGACAACCCGAGGTCAAGGCCCTGGTTGCAGATTGAAATGGGATTGCCACAGACTTGATGCCATTGGCTTCCTAGCCTGGAAGCACTGCACCCATCAATCCATCTTGGCAGGCCCCTCATAGAACTTGTCAGCTGGGGAAACCTTGTGATAAGAGCTGCTTCCTTACTACCCAAGAAAACCAGGGGAAGGGGGAGAACTCAACAATGGGATTTTATGTTTTTTTCTGTGAGACTGTGAAGGGTTGGACTAGGTCCAGAGGCTGCCTGCTGGAGGCCTCATGGCCCTGCCGCGCCCTGCCCCAGAAAAGAGCAATAAAGAGGTCCTCCAAGCTGCCTAGAGTGGCTGTGTGGGACACAGCCAATGAGAGGGGCTGCAGGGAGCAGCCAATCAGGGCCCATCAGGCTCATATAAAAGGAGCTGCAGGGCCAGTGTGAGTTCAGTCTGCTTTCTGGGACCAGGGGAGTAAGAGGTGGTCCTGCCTGGCTGCAGGAGCTGAAAGGCTGGACAGAGCAGCTGCTAGCAGGGCTGGCTGCAGGAACTGCAAGGGACTAAGCAGGTAGTTACTGGGAGTGACTCAGCAGGGAGTTGTGGTCAGCGAACAGAGCCCAAGAGGGATGGCTCAGCAGAAAGGCTGGGGTCAAGTAGAGGCAAGGAGTCCCCAGGGAAAAAGCCCTTGGGATGCTATTCAATTCCAGAGTAGGAGCCTTCCAACCTAACTGAACCAAGCGAGGGTACCCTGAACTGGTACTTGAACTGGATAAAGACTGAGCCCAGGGGGGACTACAGAGAGGGAAATGCCCAACTGAGGGTACCACGATTGGCCCTGTTGGACTGGTTGTTTTAGAAGACTAAGCCTAGGAAGGGCTGCAGGACATTTTGGATTGTGTACCCCGGAAGGAGTTGTGTTTGTTTTGCACATGGACAGAATGTGACTTGGCCAGAGGGCTGAGTCACCGAAGACCCACCGGACAAGCACAGGGGCACCATGAGTGAAGGAAAATTAGAAAAACTGCAGGTGCACACACACTCCACAAGGGGGCACTCTTGAGAGGTGAGTGCATCCCATTACAGGGGCAAATGCTGCAATCCTTACTCAGGCACCTCAGGACTTGTAATATAAAAGGCAGAGAGCACCACTAGAAGAACTTCTTGAAGGGCCAGTACTCACATAGACTTTAAGGCCAGAAGGGACCATCCTGATCATCTAGTCTGACCTCCTGCACATTGCAGGCCACAGAACCTCACCCACCCACTCCTGTGATAGACCCATAACCTCTGGCTGAGTGTTGTCCTCAAATAGTGATTCCAATTCCTGGCATTACAGAAGCCATCCCTCCTCAACTAGAGGTACAGTTTGATGCATGAGGCATTGCTCGGTAACAAGGGCTGTGAACTACACAGAACTACAGAGAGATGATTGGAACTGAGAGTCCTGGATGCCAGGTCAGTGCATGATTTCCTAAGCTAGTGTCTTTACGGTGAAAGCTGCTCTCTCTCATTCATGTCTGTGGCATATCACCTGCCTTCGCAGAGCAGTAGAATGGGCAGCTTGATTCAGCCAAAATGCAGAAGGTCCTTCAAAATCAGTACACTAGAGAGTTCTGCACAGAGGTGTCGTGAGGCTGCATTCCTGAATGTTTGTATAGTCCCTTGGCTGGAAGGTGCTGTAGACGTGCAAGTGATTACTCTGCTAGTAGTTTCTGATTCCTGGAGGTATATATTTTAGGGCCCACCTAATCTGCACAAACAAAAATGAGTTGTGGCAATGTAATTATGTGGCATTGACAACAAATTGGCCAAATCACCAATCTACATCATGGGTGTGTTACAGAAGACTTGAGAAGGTGTAGTGAGCCGGCCTGGCCCCCGACGGCCCCTGAGGGAGAGGAGCCTGAATTGGCACCCAAGTGGGCGGAGCCACCACCACCTGTTCCCGCCCCCCGGAAGTCAAGGGGCGGGACAGGAAGTATAAGAGCCAGGCCCCAGCTCTCAGTTAGAGCCCAGCGGCCGGAGAGGCCAGACGTGCCGGTGCGAGCTCCGGCTAGACCGAGCCTTTCCAGAGCCAGGTACCCCGACGCGGACGGACCGAGCCTCCCCAGAGCCAGATACCTGGACGCCGGCCGACCGGACCTCCCCAGAGCCAGGTACCCCGACGCGGATTGGCCAAGCCTTCCCCAAGCAAGGTACCCCGACGTAGACTGGCCACCCTTGCCCCGAGCACGGTACCCCGAGGAGGAGCCCGAGCGCCCCCCTGACTGGCCACCGGAGGAGCAACCCGACCCAGACGACCCTCTGCGAACTGAGGAACCCATGGTGTGGGACCCCGCTGCCGAGCCCAGCGGGGAGCAGGTACAAATGGAGGGGGAAATGGAAAGCAGCCCGGGGGTAGCTGACCCCAGTCTAGCTACAACAGAGAGCGAACCAATGTTGGTGTGTTGGCGGGGTCCTGACCACAACACAGCGGCAGACTGACTGCCGCTCTTAGGGCCCCGGGCTGGGACACAGTGGAGTGGGTGGGCCTGTGTCCCCCCTGCCACCCCACTTAACGGGTGGCAGCTTCCCCCTCCAGCCAGCGCTCTGACACCGCTACGGAACTATTGGTTGCTGCCCTGAACTATTGTTTGTTGCCCCGCCCTGACTAAGGGCCTGGGGCGTCCCGAGTTTGTCCGTGCTCAGCTCCTGATACCCAGACCTGAGCCCACCCCCCTTGAACTATTGTTTGTTGCCCTGCCCTGACTGAGGGCCAGGGCCTACTAACTCTGTTTGGGGCTCAGCCTGCAGGAAGGTCCTGAGCCCCTGAACTATTATTTGTTGCCCCGCCCTGACTGAGGGCCTGGGCCTACTAACTCTGTTTGGGGCTCAGCCTGCAGGAAGGTTCTGAGCCCCTGGACTATTGTTTGTTGCCCCGCCCTGATTGAGGGCCGGGCCTGAACCCCTGACTGTACTGCTCAGCCTGAAGGAAGGTTCTGAGCCCCCTGGACTATTGGGGGTTGCCCTCCCCTGAATAAGGGCCTGGGACGTCCTGAGCTTGTCAGGGCTCAGCTCCTGATCCACGGTGCTGAGCGCCCGAACTATTGTTTATTGCCCCGCCCTGAGCTAGCGCGGGGGGGCTTGACTGACTTTGTAATCCCCAGCTCCGGCAGTGAGGACCGGAGCCCGGGCCTGAGTTACTGCCGGACCCTGACGGAGAGCAGGAGCTCATTGCAGAGGCCGTGTACCTTTGGCCTAGCCCCTGCCAGAGGGGCGAAACCCTGAGACCGATCCAGGCCGTGTAGTGAGCCGGCCTGGCCCCCGACGGCCCCTGAGAGGGCCCGACCCCCGCACCGGACGTTTACAGAAGGCCAAAAGAAATTTAGCTTGTACAGCAAATACGTTTCTGGGCTCAACAAACAGTGCACGTCAACCAAATTTGATGGGCATCCTGGTAGATGGATGTGGTAACCCGCACTGTGGTCATGGTGGGTGTAAAATTGCTTGCCTTTCCTGCAGGCTGCTTTGTGCAGAAATTCCCGCTGCAGCGCGCTTTTTATTTGCAGAAGCTCTTTAGCAACAGGGAGAAGAGACAAAAGTGGAAAATAAAGCAAACCCTGCAGTTTTCTGGACCTGCCCCGCCCCATTCTCAAAATGGGCAGTGCTTCAGGTTTTCATTCCCTGCTAAGGAAACCTGCTTTGGAAAGTGACACTTCCCCCAGGGCTGCTGTTGGTCAAGCAGATCCTTTGTGTCACACTGTACAAACGCATAGCCAGGACCCCCTCTGAGCAGGATGTTGCCACTTACCTCAGCAGGTCCCTGGAGGCTGAGTTCGGGAGAGAGGGGGGAAACCTGTCCTCTCTCTGGTCCCGCTCCCACAACGCCTCAAGACCTCTAGGAAAGAGGATTGGCTGCTGCTAGAAGTGGTGCGAGGAGCGCCGGGAGCTGGGAATACTGGTGCCACACATAAAGACCACACCATCGTCACCCCAACCACCAGAACAATGCTGGAAAGGACCCTGAAAGACGCCATCCGCTGCCACTACACCAAGAACCTGAAGCGGAAGCCGGACCAGGGCAAGGTGTTCAAGGTGTCCAGAAAGTGGGACGCCAGCAACCACTTCCTCCCGAGGGGTAGCTTTACCAGGTTCGCTGACTGGCGGTTCGTCCACCGGGCCTGACTCAACTGTGTTCCCCTCAATGGAGCAGTCCACCACGGCAACCGGGACAAGCGCTGCAGGAAGTATGGCTACGCCAACGAGACCCTGCCCCACGTCCTGTGTGGATGCAAACAGCACTCCGGAGCCTGGTGGCACCACCACAATGTCATCCAGAACCGACTGGTGAAAGCCATCCCGCTGTTGCCAGCCCAAAAGGGCCCGAGGAGGCAGCAGCAGGGTTCGTTGCCCGGGTATGCTTCGAACTAATAGACACACCAGGTGTGGAGAAGCAAAACAACTTTATTCAAGAGCTCTGAATAGGCACTAGGAGACCAACATGTCTCAAATCAAGCGCAGAAAATACAAGCAAGTTTTCCCTTTTATATTCCAAGCAGTTTCTGTGCAGGCTTTGTCTGTTACTTTTCCCCCTACCCCTCGTTCCCCTCCCTCCTCAAGCAGTTACAGTTAGGAAAATTCCCATTCGTCTGCTTATCTTTGACCTTGTTAGTATGAACGAAACAGCAGCTATCTGCTAGAAAAGCTGACCTTTACATTACTGCTTTAGCCTGCTTCAGCATGTAAGCAGTTAGCATAGAAATAGGTGAAAGTTCACAAGATGGAGTCACTGTGGCTCACTTAGACCCAGAGCAAAGGAGTTTCATCGGCACTTATGGCCTTCCACTCCCCTGAGTTACCTGGTAGCTATGCCTATGACACCAACACCGCCGTCCCTGGGGAAGATCACCGTTGACTCCACCATCCCCGGGACAGACAGCTGACTGCGACTCGACATCGTCGTGACTGACGCGGAAAAGAAGAAGGTCCTCATGGTAGACGTTATGGTGCCATTTGAAAACAGGTCACCAGCCTTCCACGAGGCCCGAGCACAGAAGGTGCTGAAGTACACCCTGCTGGCCGAGACCCTGAGAGCCCAGGGCTATGAGGTCCAGATACACGCCCTGATCGTGGGAGCCCTGGGCACATGGGACCCCCACAACGAGCCAGTACTGAGAGCGTGCGGAGTCGGTCGACGCTACGCCTGGCTCATGAAACAGCTCATGGTGTCTGACACCATCAGGTGGTCCAGAGACATCTACATGGAACACATCACGGGACACCGCCAGTACCACGTCGAGTAACCGAGACCGCCGACCAGGGAAATAACCCACTTCCTTCCCTGACGAACCGAGGGATGCAACCCACCCATGTACTTATTCTCTACACCAATATCAACTTGGACTCTTAATACATTCCACGGGTGGCGTACCCGAGCCTACCTATCCACTGATGCTTTAAAAACTCCCACACCCCAATCTGGATCTATGCTGGTGTAACCCTTCTGCCCATCTAAGTTGGCAGCAACAAGGGCCGGGTTCTGTATCTCGGGGTTCCGTTTCAAAAACGCAATGCAAAACCGGCTCGAGCCCCCGCCCAGTGACGTGGGACAATTACATAACACCCCCTGGGTGCCTCCCCTCTCGCAAGCACGGACTCTGAGTGTAGCAGAAAATGTTTAATAACATGAGGTAAACGACATCAGCATTAAATTGGAAAAGCACCACAAACAGGATTCATAACACAAACCATGAGCAAAAGACCCACCCCAGGAAATTGGGCCATGTCCTTTCCCTTTGGTTCTTGAATCCAGCAACCCAAAAATCACCCAGAGTCCCAAAAGTCCAACAACCCCCAAAGTCTCTGTCCCTGGTCAGTGCAGCCCCAGAGTAAAAGGGGGTGCACACAGGGTGTTAAGGGGCACCTTACGTGATCCGAGGCTGGCCGGCCATCTCTCCGTTGGGTTCCGCTGCAGCCTTCACCACGAGCCAGTCCACTTCCTGCCGTCTCTACGAGCTGCTCCACTCTGCTCACTGACCTGTGAGCCGCTCCAGCCGTCCCCACAAACAGCTCCTCTCGCTGTTCCTTGGGCCGCTCCAACCGTCCCTGCAGGGCTCCGCGCCGTTCACTGCTCCTCCAGTCATCCCCACAAATTGCTCTGCCAGCTGCTTGGCAATATAGCTTCAGGCTCTCCCACTAGTTAACACAGCACTCAGTGATCTCAGCTCTTAATAACTTTAGCTCTTTTGTGATGTCAGCTCTTAGTGATTTCAGCTCATAATAGGGGAGCCCCAGTGCTAGTGCACCATTGGCCCAAAGTGAATTCAGCTCAGCATCCTGTAACTAGACTCCTAATGGAATCAAAGTTAGCTCTGACATTCAACAGTGGAGAGAGATGGTGCAATTGCTGTTTCAAGCCCTCAAAGGGGACCTATGCCATCAGGTACAAATACCTCTCCCCATTCTCTCTCAATTCACTGGGTTTTGTAACCCATGCCCCTTGTCAAGCAAGTGCTACTTAGGTAATGGTGAGTCCTTCTGTCATACAACAGTTCCACTGGCCTTGATTCACAGAATCAGGGTAACAAAACTTTATTCTTCCTGCCCCAATAACAGAGAAACTGGGGATCCCACACCAGCCAAAGTAACCACTTTCAGTTGCTGTTGTTTCATGCCAGGCGAGTGGGTGTGCCTATGCAAACCAGATCAGCCCCTGGAGTTCTTTTCCACACTCGCCATAATTCACCACCAGATGTCAGGGTAGAGCTCATCCTGACTCTGCTTGCACTGGGTATGTGATATGTATGTACCTCAAGAACCTTGTAACCGATACTCGCAATCCCCCATAACCTAAGCCGGACCCCAGATGTACAGTACCTTCCCTCTTAACTTGTGTAAATTTGATTTCAAACATTAACTTTAAAAATTTTATTAAAGCTCTTGGCCCACTCTGCAACAGCAAGTTAAAATGCTGCCTGTCAACTATTCTCTGTGTTTCTGGATCATTGAGCCTTGACGGACAGACGGTAGTTGTGCATTAAGGTCTGCAAGATGCTGAGTACTCTGGACCCCATCCTGCTTAATTTAAAGCATCTGTGTAAGCCCATTGGTGGCAGAGCACTTAAGCACATACTTAATGTTCAGCACCTTGGCAAGACAGGCCAGAATGCTCAGCATCTTGCAGGATTGAGTCTATGGTAACAGTGTCCCGACACACTTCAGCTCTAACCAAAGCAAACATATTCCTACAGCCCTGTTCTTATTCAAATTAAGGAGAATGTTACTTACTGTAAAAATTGCAACATCCAAGTTTGGTTACATTCATGTGAAGAAACAGTTGATGCTAGATATCCCAGTTCTGCACTACTGTGTGTATCAAATGCAAGCTATTCTGAACACACCCCAAACATTCCTCTGCTTCGAATTCAGAGTTTGTACGCATGGAACTGGAGTGCTGAGGCTGGAAAATGAAGGTTGCTGCTTTTCCATTTCTCAGATATATTGTGATTGTATGTTCAGACTTTAGCTTTCAAAATGTCCCCACATTCAAAATGATCTGGACAAACTGGAGAAATGGTCTGAAGTAAATAGAATGAAATTCAATAAGGACAAATGCAAAGTACTCCATTTAGGAAGGAACAATCAGTTGCACATATTCAAAACAGGAAATGACTGCCTAGAAAGGAGTACTGTGGAAAGGAATCTGGGGTCATAGTGGATCCATGATGTAGAAATCATCCATACATCCTTCTCGCTTTTGACTGTTGGCTAGTACCCTTGTTTACTATTGCCCTGGCTTTGGCTTATCTGGTCCATTAATATAGCACTGTTTGTAAGTATCTATATACATCTATCATCAATCTGTGCTAGGTTTTTCTAGGTACCTATCATCATGATCACTAAGCCAGGGCCGGCTCTAGGATTTTTGCCGCCCAAAGCAAAAACAATTTTGGCTGCCCCCCCCCCCCCTTATTTAATTACTCCACCCCTGGCCCTGCCTCAACTCCGCCCCTTCCCCAAATCCCCAGCCCTGCCTCCTCCCCCCAGGCTCTCAAGCCTGGGAGGGAGAGAAGCGGCGCCGCGCCGCGGCCGCTCAGAGTCTCCCCCTCCCTCCCAGGTTCTCCCCCTCCCTCCCAGGCTCTCAAGTCTGCTTGGGAGGGGGAGCAGCGGCGCGCAAAACAGCTGTTTCGCGCGCCGCGGCCGCTCGGGATCTCCCCCTCCCTCCCAGGTTTGAGAGCCTGGGAGGGAGAGGGAGACTCCGAGTGGCCGCGGCGTGGGCGCTGCTTCTCCCCCCTCCCTCCCAGGCGCCCAAGCCTGGGAGGGAGGTTTGAGAGCCTGGGAGGGAGGGGGAGACCCCGAACCGCCGCGGCGCGCAAATCAGCTGTTTCGCGCGCCCTGGCAGCAGCAGCGGAGGTGAGCTAGGGTGGCCGGGGCACATTTTTAGGGGTGGCATTCTGGCGCCGGCCATGCCGCCCCTAAAAATGTGCCGCCCCACGCACCAGCTTGTTTTGCTGGTGCCTAGAGCCGGCCCTGGATGGACAAGAACAAAGCCTTCTGACGACACTAGAACAGCAGGCAGGCAGTGGAGGAAAAAAAATGTACAGGCTAAGGTGCATTTAGGGACATCAGCAGCATATGATTTTTTTTCTCCACTGTTAATTTATTGCTCATGAAAGCTTTCTGCCGTGAGAGTGAGGTAACTGTCCCTCTACAAAAGATGTTTATGCCATGATCAGACAGTATTAAAATGGTTCAGAGNCGCCGCTACTCGCCCTCCCTCCCACGCTCTCAAACCTGGGAGGGAGGGGGAGCAGCGGCGCGCGAATCAGCTGTTTCGCGCGCCGTGGCAGCAGCAGCGGAGGTGAGCTAGGGTGGCCAGGGCACGTTTTTAGGGGCGGCATTCTGGCGCCGACCATGCCGCCCCTAAAAATGTGCCGCCCCAAGCACCAGCTTGTTTTGCTGGTACCTAGAGACGGCCCTGCACTAAGCAGAGGTAAGTACTGTGCTTTCTGGGTGTGTGGAGAAGCGAAGAGATCGTATGCCTTGGTTGTGCATGTTACATAGTAGAAGTCTCAGAGGATTTATTTCTATATAAGATAGATAATTATTGGTCCAGGATGGTTTTGAAAGACTGTTATTGTGACTTAAAAGTCTACCCTGACAAGTGACTGTAACAATGGCATCAAGGAGCTCCATGCTCATCAAGTCTGTCTCTAAATTGAATTAGTTCAGTAAACAAGATGGAACTTCTAATTGCTGACTCTGCAAACTCACCCTAGGAGCTGAGAATCAAATCAGGTTCTTTTCTGGCTCTGAAATCCAAATAATGAAGATTCTACCATGGAACTTTCTATAGTTAACAAATCTATTGATGATGCATGAACCAGAATAGACTCCAGCTCACTATTGCATGGCTGTGTTGGTGCTCTAGAATGTAACAGGACTAAAAAGTAGTAAGATCTTCCTATTATTATTCTACATTTATATTGGGGTAGTACCTAGAGGGGAGCCTGGCCAGGGCCCTATCGTTCTAGGTACTATACAAATAAATAGTGAAGGATTGTCCCTGCTCTGCAGAGCTAATCTGGTCAGCAAATATGACTTGGAATACACAGAGATGGCACATAGATGAGGACAGAGAAAATAAGAGTGGCTGATATGAGAGCCATGATATTTGATTTGTCTCATACCCCTAAAGACATAAAACTTAAAGAAGTTACAGAAACAAGTTAAATCCTATCAATTCCTGGCTTCTGAAGGAAATGCAAACTGCTTTGCTGTCTGTCTCTGAGACTCAGAGAGAGAGAGCTTTCTTCTTGATAACCCTTGGCTCCACTTTCACCACCATTTCATACCTATTGTTCTGCGAGTGTCTTTGAAGCTGATCACCTCATGTGTGCACAGAACAGAGGTAACTTTTTTCCAATTGTGTCTTATCGCTGCGTCTCTTTTCTTAGCATTCTAACAATGGCCCTGCAGGTTGCATGGGCCCATAAAGATTGGCTTTTGCCCACTAGGTTGAGAAGTTCATTCTTTATATATCTGTGCATATAAGCATGTTACTGTTTCCCCCCAAATATAGAACAAAATCCTGATTTGTTGTGCACAGGTGAGCCGAAGGAGAAGAGTGTACAAGAGTAGGTCAGAATATGGATTTTGGGCTCCCCTGAGCACAAGGTAGGGCCCAGCTAACACAAATTCTGGGTGTGGCTGAGTCCTCGTAACCCCAACAAGGCTGGGACCAGGATTCCTGGGGGGCTCAACCCCAACCTTGTCGGGGTCACTTAGGACAGGGGCTAGGGTGTCCCCACGCCAGGGTGCTCTCTCCACACTGGATGCTTTCCTAACCTACTGATCATTTCATACAGTTCATAGCAAATACAATTTATTAAACAGCAATCAATTTTAAAAAATAAGGAAAAAATGGGAAAGGTTAAAGGAAAACACATCACCCCGCTCTGTGGCATGGGGACATCACAAATAGCCTTCGCTGGAATGTAAGGGAAGTTCAGTCTGTTCCTCACATGTCCCAGGCCTCCTGCTCAGGCCCTGGCTGTGCTGCAGGGATGCTGTGGGTTGGACACTGGCTCTGGTGGTGGCCACACGCCTTCAGGCTCTAGGTGGCAGGACCTTTCTTCCCAGCATCAGCCCCCTGCCCCCATCAGGGTTATGATCCCCCTCAATTCTGCCCTGCAAGACTTCTTTGGCTTGTGGTGTCCCCCTGTGCTGGGCCCTCTGCCCAGGGTCCCCCTTCGCTCTCCCCAGCTGCTCACCGCATCCAGATTTGGACTGCTCCAGACCCAGTGTTGCTGCTGCTCTGCTTCCCGCTTCCTGGACTACTTCTCTAGCGCTGGTTGTTGCAGCTTCCCTCCCAGCACAGATCTGCTCTCTGGGCTGCTTCTGTGGCTCTGCTCCCAGCACAGGTCTGCTCCCTGGGCTGCTTCTCTGGTTCTCTCTGGCCAGCATAGCTCTGCTCCCAGCTCAGCTCAGCCCAGCCCCAGTCTGTTCCAGGCAATTCTAGCTCACACGGAGGATGGGACCCCCCTAGCCTATTGCGTCCCTGATTAACTTGCCTGCCCTCTCAATCAGGCTGACCTGGAGCATTGGCCTCTCTCCATTGCCCCTGGGGACTGTGAGTCCCAGGGTCCTGATTTCCCCTTTTCTTTTGGTACTAGGAGCTAGCCAAGCAAAAAGCCCCACTGAGTAAGGGGGCAACAGTCTCCGTGCTGTCAATGGCTATCCCACACTGCTTTGCAGTTGACTATTACTGATGTCTGTTTATCTGTGTGCCCTCCCCTGCTCTGGTGTCAAGTTCCCAGGATGTCCCCTCCCCTGTTTAAAAGCTGGCCTGGGGCCATATTTTTGCCCATTTGCTCCTGAATTCGAGTGTATCAGTAATAGTGTGATACTACAGCAATTCTACCCCACAAACCCCACAACATGCCTCATGCTGCTGCTTGGAACCATGCTGACACCCTGGATCTCATGGCCATCTCAGGACAAGTGCTGGTGCAGGAGGTTCTTGCTGCCTGCCACTGTAATAAAGACCTGTTTGTGGACATTGTAAAGCAGATGTGGAGGGCGTGATTGGGATGCCCACCAGTGCCAGACAGAGACCAAGCAGCTCAAGTGGGCTTCATTAAAATGAGGGATGCAAGGAAAACGTTGGGCAGGGGACACGGGACTAGTCTGTTTTATGAAGAATGGGACAGGATTTTACAGTTATAGAACTGCCCATCCCAGTTTTTAGATCTTGCTGCCAGCTCTGCTTCCCTGCCAGCCCCCAGGACAGCCGCCAACACTCACCGGCACATGAGTGGGACAAGGCCAGAGAACTGTCCCCTGAGAGCCAGGATCTGCTTGGGACTCAGACCAGCTTGAAAGCCAACCAGATTCCTGTCCTAGCCCAACGCAGCCTGATTCCTGCCCTGCATTGGCTGAGCCCAAGCCCAAGCCCCAGCCAGCAAGCCAGGCCAGGACCAAAGAGGAAGATCCTCTGGAGGGAATCTTTGGCAGGCAGGTACTTATCTTTACAAAGTATTATTAGGATTAACTGTGCTAGGATTAACTGTTACAGGTGCCCTGTGCCTGCAGTCATTTTATGCAGATGTGAGTTAGCAGCCTCAGTCCCCCCATCCACATTCCTAAAATGACAGCTGCTCCATCCAGGATCCAGGCCTCTGTTATATGCTAACATCCCGCCCACCAGCCATTGTTACGCCTACAGTACTGAGGGCACATAACCCATTGACCCCTTTTAATTTTTTTTTTTTTTTTTTAAATAATGGAGATATCCCATCTCCTAGAACTGGAAGGGACCTTGAAAGGTCATCGAGTCCAGCCCCCTGCCTTCACTAGCAGGACCAAGTACTGATTTTGCCCCAGATTCCCAAGTGGCCCCCTCAAGGATTGAACTCACAACCCTGGGTTTAGCAGGCCAATGCTCAAACCACTGAGCTATCCCTCCCCCCCTTCCCTCAGCTTCCCTGTTCCCTTCCCTCAGCTGCCCTGCCCAGCAAAGCCCTCCCCTGTTGTATAATGGGGGCCGGCAGCATGGTGCAGCCACCACCCCTTCCCCTGGCAGATCCAAAAAATGAAAACATGTATTTGCTCAGAAATCAACCCTTCATGGAGACAGCGGTGTAACCGTGCCTTAATGGGTCACAACTGAAGATGCCAAATTCAGGATGAACTGCTGAGAAATAGGGCAAACACAACCCAAAACTGGTGGTTATTCTTTTAGAAGATATACCAAAACCAGCCACAAAAGTAAACTCATGTTTCATCACACTGGCTAACAAGAAAACAAAGGCAGTTTCCTCAGGCATTCCAGTTCTTATATCACCACCAAAAACACTGAATTCAGATATGAGTGGTTCTTTACAGCCAGTCTCATCAAATAATAGGTTTTCTAATCCCAAAGGACCAGCCACACACCCAGGTCAATGTATAACTTAGATCTTACCCAAAAATCACACTGATGCCAATCCTTTAGTATGTAAAATCTAAAGGTTTATTTATAGAAAGAAAGGTGAGAGTTAAATTTGGTTAAAGGAATCAATTACATACAGCACCAACTATAGAGCCAATACTTATAACTTCACATACAAAAATGATACATGCATAAAGATAGCATAATCATAACCAGCAAATCATAACCTTTTCATAGACACCTCACTCGACAATATTTGTACAATATTAGCTGCAAATATATAACAGTGGTTGCAACAATGATCTATATGGTCATATTTTAATCAGATAACTTTACAAGCAATATAGAAAAAAACATTTGGTCAGTGATCGTAGTTTACATGAGTATACATGCATATTGTGTGCCCAGTGCAGGTACACAAAGTTCTGCTCTCCACGGTGGTATAGATGTTCTTTAACATGCACTCTACCATTCAAACACCACAGGACCCTATTGATGTGTTTTTTTTGTTTGGTTTTTTTTTTTTTGCACACTCTTTCCCTGCAGGGGAGATAAAGCAGAATTTCGTACAGAGACATTGCTCAATCTTGGTTCACGTTATAGGCAATAGCCGGTTGGCCTCTTCCCCCACTATAGTAAGTACCCTCCACTTCTGGAAGGGGTGGAAACCATGTCGGTGAATAACTTCACAACCTACTGCACTTGTCTGCCCTTTGCCTTTTTGAATAAGGCCTTTCTCTTGCAGAACCAGGTCCACAGATCCTCAGTGCGGGGTAGTCACCTGGCTGTAGAGGTAAGGGCAGAATCAGAGTTGATTGGACTGCTGATGAAAGACTAGCCCCCATCTTTTGGAGACCCTCCCTGTTTTCTGCATCCTGTAGCTATTGGCAGGGCAGTGGAATCCAGCACCTATCATGAGCAAGAGAATTCGTAACAAAACAAACAAAAAAACCTTGAAGGGGTTCTTTGTCTCCTGCATGAAATTACTATAGCACCTTCATGTCATCCCCCCCTCTGCTCTCCCCTCACTCACTGCTCAGATAACAAGTGAGGAAGATGGTGGAGAAAGGTCCAAACAGGAGACCTAGGCTGTGTCCCTCCAGAGGGTGCAGGAGTGGTTTGTGCCTTGTGCACTCCAGCCACTACATCCGCTGGGCCAGAAAGGTTTCGCTTTGGCTGCCATATCCTGACCCAGGAACTGGTTCCCCAGGAGTTCCCCACCAGCGGGGATCTGACAGCTGGGCTACAAATGTCATGAAGGATGGTGGAAAGATTGAGAGCCCTTTGGGCACCGGAGGCAATTACAGCAAAGACCAGTGGTCCAATGTGGAGAAATCCTCCAGAGACAGAGCAAGGAGCAGCCCCTAACACCATTTTGCAGCACAGGTCTGATCATTTGCCTCTCCTTTCCCTCATCAGGCAATTTGGTTGGTCTCCTGCCCTTAGCCCCAAGGGAAGTCAGGAATTCTGCATGGAGGGGAGAAGAAGGGACTCTTCCCCGGAGGAAGAAATTCTCTCTTGGCTAAGGAGCTCTCAGATTTGGTGCAAAGAGTGCCTTTATGTCAGAGGCCACCATCTTGTGAGCCCCAGGCAGCAGCTGCAGTGTCCCCTTACAGGCCTTCTACCCACTCTCAAAGGAGCAAAGATAAAAAAGAGATGCCTGTTAGCAGAAAAGATTCTCAGGACTCAGGTTCCCAATCCCCATGTCCCCTAAGGAGTAAAATTAAAAAAGGGAAAATGGGTTCAGGAAGTTACCTTAGAAACTTAAGAGAAAACTGGCCTGTTCTCCTGGGAATAGTAGTTCCTCTGTCTTCTCTTCAGCAGGTGCCAGAGCTAAAAGCTCTGCTGACCAGGTTTTTATACTTGGAAAGAAAAAGCATTAAAAAAAAAAAAAAAAAAAAAAAGAGAGGTTTATGTGTCGGGTTCTGCTTCATCATAAAATGTATGTTCATCCTCATTTTCATGGATATCACCAATTAAAAAAGGTTAGGCAATCTGTTCGGTCTAGTTCCAAGAGTGGTTCCATCTGAAAAATGAGACAAGATCAGATCAACAATTACCCTCCTGAGGAGGTGGCTGAGGACATTAGATAAGCACCTTCATGAGCATTCTAGGGATGATCATGTCCTGCACAGGAATAGTGGCTTGGACAAGAATGCATATGGGACTCTCTCCAGAGTTTCCTGCTGTCCCTTCCCTACCATTTTCTGATTTTTTTTTCCATACTGGTTAGTGAATGTTCCATCACTTGTGTTGAGATCTCTGGTTTGGTGGATAGGTCCAGAGAAATTCCCGGGAGGGATGGCAATGGTGGAGCCAGAGAGGTCTGTTGGGTAACATGTGGAGCATTCTCTGAGAAGTTGGTAGCCCAAGGAACATGGTCCTTCTTGGAATAATTTTTCCCCCCCTAGAGCTGAAGGCAATAAAGTATGTGTAGTGAGGAGGAGTGTCCGCCCACAGACCCAGAGGGGGAGGAACCACTCACTGAGCCCTGGTAGGCGGAACCAGGCCACATTCACCCCTCCCACTGGAATTCAGTGGGTGGGACAGGAAGTATAAAAGGCGAGTCTGGGAGCTCAGTTGTGCTGCAGCTGCCGAAGGAGCCAGATGCCTCCTCCTGAGCTGGGAGACTGCCGCAGGCCCCTGCGGAGCTGAAGAATGGCCAAATCTGCCGGAGCCACCCGCTGACCAAGCCACAGAGGAGTTGCTGGGACTACCATGGGCCTTCTAGCCTGACGACCCTCTATGGATCTAGGTACACCGAGAGGGGGAGGTAGGAAGTAGCTCAGGGAAACTAGACAACACTAGCCACCCCACCTGTGGGGTGGCAGTACTCCCCCTCCTTAGGCCAGGAGGCCTGCATCAGCCTACAATCAGCCAAGCTAGGACACTAGGCTCTGTGAATCCTGCCTGAGCCTCCTTGACTGTATCTGGGTACTCCACCCCTGCCTGAGGACTTGTTGCCTGCTCTGACAAAGGGCTTTGGCTCCAAACTGTTTGTTGCTCGACCCTAAATACAGGCCCGAGCTAGAGACTTGTTACCCTGCCCTGACTAAGGGCTTGGACTCCGAATGGTGTTTGCTACTCTGCTCTTACTGCAGGCCAGAGCCCCAGGCTGCGTATTGCCATGCTAATTCCCCAACGGTGGGCGACACAAGGCAGAGTAGCCACCCATGGACCCAGGGCAGTGGGGACCACCACCAACAACCCACTACAGTATGCTAGCCAACAGCTGGCCCCAGCATTGCCAAAATGGTTATGTTCTGATAATGACAGACTATATGTTGGCAATGACATATGTAAACCTTTGGGATGGAAGGTAGGAGAAAGAGGTTAAGGAAGCAACATAATTGATGTAGTGGGTGGAGACCCAGCTACAATTTAGGGCCTGGCATATCAAGGGCACTGGCAATGCGAACAACGGCAGCTCCAGGCACCAGCGCTCCAAGCACGTGCCTGGGGCCACAAGCCACGGTGGGGCGCCCTGCCTGTCCCTGCGAGGGCGGCAGTCAGGCAGCCTTCAGCGGCATGCCTGCAGGAGGTCTGCCGGTCCTGCGGATTCGGCGGCAATTCGGTGGCAGGTACGCCAAAGCCACGGGACCGGCGGACCTCCCGCAGTTATGCTGCCGAATCCGCAAGACCAGGGACCTTCCGCAGGCGCGCCCCCAAAAGCCGCCTGCCTGCCATGCTTGGGGTGGCAAAAAAGCTAGAGCTACCCCTGAATGCGAAGGCCAACTGTCTGAGCAAAAAGAAAAAAAATCAGGTGGAATGGACTCTTGATGATCATTTGGAAGGATGCATCCTGAAAAGTTTTGGAGCTCCAATTCTGGATCTTTTTGCATCCAAGCCAAACCTGGAAGTTTCACCAATACTTTGAAAGAAAAAGGGAGCCGGGAGCCCTAGGCATAGATGCCCTGTTGCTCAAGTGGCCAGAGGGCTTACTTTATGCTTTTCTTCCAGTGCTCATCACCACCAGGATAATACAGAAGATCAGAAAGGAGGTCTGCCAAACTCATGAGCATGTCAGTGGATCCACTATTGTTCTCAAATCCAATGCCAGGTTTGTTATCCCAGTGTCTAGCTCTTCACAAAGAGCCAAGCAAATTACATTTAGCAGCTTGGCATTTGAAAGGAGGTTTCTAGAATGAAAGGGTTACTCGTCTGGTCTCATTGAAACTTTGTTAGCATCTAGGAAAGAACAAACAAAACAGGACATACTCAAGGATCTGGTCTAAATTCAAAGACTGGTGTCAACACAGACACATTTTAGCATCATGTAGCCAAAATATCTCATGTTCTGGAGTTTACAAGATTGTTCGTTATCGGGTTGCAGGCTAATACCTTCAAAGTTCACATTTCTGCACTGTTTTCAGTTTTGAGTATATGCAGAAAATCTTCCATTTCCCACCAAAAGGGCATATGTTGCTTCATTAGAGCAGTTCAGCTATTCCGCCATCCTAAAGGTACATAGAGCTTGGTTTTGGGATTTGAACGTTGTGCTCAATGCCTTCATGCACGTGCCCTTTGAACCCATGAAATCAGTTTCATTGTATTACCTGACTATCCAAGTAACCTTTTGAGTGCTATCACTTTGGCAAAAAGGGTGTCAGAGTTGGAAGTTTTGTCAGTTGATCCATCCTGCTGCATCTTTCACAAAGAAAAGGTGGTTTTGAGAATGGATCGCACCTTTATTCCCCAAAGTAAATTCAGTTTTTCACTGAACATGAGAACTCATTGCCTTCTTTTTGTCTTCATCCTTCTCACCCAACCAGAAACTAGGGCATTTGTAGGATGCAAGGCAAGCCTGAATGCTTTATCTGAAAGGAACAGAGCATGAGCAAAACAGCCTTCCAGCCTGATCTTATTTCATCCGAGTTAAAAAGAGGTGCTAAAGGCATCTAGAGCATCAGTCTCAGTGGATATGCTGGTGCATTGCTGAAGTGTATAGAGCAAAAAGGACTCAATCCTCCAGTGGGCACCAGAGCTCACTCAGTACAAGTGGCAGCAGCATCCTGGACTGAGAATGGGCAGGGCCCTTATGATATCTGTAAAGCTGCAACTTGGTCATCCCTGCATACATTTACCAAGTTTCACAAGATAGTCTTTGGCTGATGCAAGCTTTGGCAGGCGGGTCCTGCATGCTGTGGTAGTGCCTTCAAGTAAGGGAATCCTTTCTCTCTGGGTACGTGTAATAGTGTGGCACCCACATCTCACAAGCACTCCTTCTAGCCAAGTGTGTCTGCAGTCTTTAAACAGTCCCAGTATTGGGCCATACCCCGAAGGCTTCATCCCTGAAGACAATGGTTTCGCCTTCTCTGTGCCTCGCCCATCAGGAATAGTGCTATGCGAGCCACCCAAGTCAACTCTTCCCATCCTGATGCCTTTGCCACCTGCTGAAAGGTCTGGAGGAAAGCCTTAGATCATCATCTGGTCTGGCCTTTGCCAGGCCCAGAGCCAACCAACCACCAGATCCAACACCAACTCAGTTCCTGGGTATGGCATGAACCAACCACCCCTGTATCCACACTGGGGATCTGTGGACCTAGCCCTGAGAGAGAATGGGAGAATTTGTGGTTGTTTACCTGAAATTTTTCTCCTCTTTAAAGGGTTAATTCCATAGATCTAGCTCTACCTGAAAAAGGGAGATCTGTTCAATTTATGGCTGAAGTTCTGAGATAGTTAAATTTTTCTTGTTGTTCAGAATTTCTCTTTGAGTATTTTTGCAGCGTGAGGACAAGAGATTCGGTTTTTCTTTCACAGTCTAGCTTTGGAAGCATCTCCAAACAGATGGGGTCTCCAGATGGTGGAAGCTAGTCCCTTGTCAGCCATGCAATCAACTTTGATTCTGCCTGTACAGGGGTAGCATTCGCCTCTTGGGACCTCTCCTTGGTGGAGTGTGTATGCGGCCTTTCTCTCCCTATAGCCTCCTTGGGCTCAGGTCCTTAATTAGTCCTGCAGTCTTTATATGGTCTCAGCCCTGGTATTGAGCCATACTCCAGGGTGTCCTCCCTGGAGGCAATGTCCTCACCCTCTCTAGGCCTTTCTGGTCCCAGCTCTCCTACTGGGCCACTAAAGAGTTCAGTTCCCCTTCTGGGGTGTATCAAAGTCCTGGTCACTTCCCCAGTGGCCAGTGGAGGTACCCAGGCCAACCCACTACTCTGGGTCCCAGCCCAGGGACCCTATAGATAGCAGCTGTCCACCATATCTCTTTATTTACACTGGTTCACTGCTATGAATCTCTAGGCCACTTCCCCACAGCCCCAGCATATTCTTCACCCTTACCTCAGGGCAGGGGCAGTGCAAGGATATTTTGCGCCCTAGGCGAAACTTCCACCTTGCACACCCCCTCCCTTCCCCCTGGAGCATTGCTTATTATAAACTTTCAAAAATGAATACTGCATAATATGGCATTGTTCATTAGAATTAATACACGTTATTGGACTCCATATCTACTCTGGCGACACCATCAGAGGACCCAACCACATCAGCCACACCATCAAGGGCTCAGTCACCTGCATGTCTACTAATGTGATCATTAGTAGACGTGCCATCATGTGCCAGCAATGCCCCTCTGCCATGTACACTGGCCAAACCGGACAGTCCCTATGTAAAAGAATCAATGGACACAAATTGGACATCAGGAATGGTAACATACAAAAGCCAGTAGGTGAACACTTCAGTCTCCCTGGACATTCTATAACAGATTTAAAAGTCACTATTCTTGAACAAAAAAACTTCAGAAACAGACTTCAAAGAGAAACAGCAGAACTAAAATTAATTTGCAAATTTAACACCATTAATTTGGGCTTGAATAGGGACTGGGAATGGTTGGCTCATTACAGAAGCAGCTTTGCCTCTCCTGGAATTGACACCTCCTCATCTATTATTGGGAGTGAACTTCATCCACCTTGATTGAATTGGCCCTGTCAACACTGGTTCTCCACTTGTGAGGTAACTCCCTTCTCTTCATGTGTCATTATATAATGCCTGCATCTGTAACTTTCACTCCATGCATCTGAAGAAGTGGGTATTTTACCCACGAAAACTTATGCTCAAATAAATCTGTTAGTCTTTAAGGTGCCACCGGACTCCTTGTTGGTTTTTATAAAATTAGAATGGTGGATACTCCATCGTACTGGGGGATCAGGTTTGGTAGGGAAGCAGACTGGGTTCGGGTCAGTAGGGGATTGGGTTTGGCTGGGGAGCGGAAGGGAAGCAGACCGGGTTTGATCAGAGAGGGAATTGGGTTTGATAGGGAAGGGAAGCAGACTGGGTTCAGTCAGTGGGGGTTCGGGTTTGGCTGGGGAGTGCAAGGGGAGCAGACTGGGTTTGGGTGTGGAGGGGGGAGAGGGTGCCATCTGGGTTTGGCTGGGGGGCGGCGGGCAGGGTAGGATTCAAAGAGCCGCAAGGTGAAATGGGCCCTCTCCTCTCCAGTCCCTGGCATGCAGCAGCGGGCCAAGTGCAATTGCAACAGGGCAAGGGGAGCGTGTTGCCTGTTTTGCCTTCACGAGTCTGTCCTGCGCCCGGGCTGGAGAGTTGAATGCTGGGCTCTCGCTCTGGCAGGGGGGCGTGGGGCAGGCAGGACTGTGAGGCAGACAGTGCGCGGCCCTCACGCCAAAGCAGGGTCAGGAGGGTAGAAAGTAGGGTTACCATATTTTAATTTAAAAAAAGGAGGACACTCCGCGGGGCCCCGGCCCCTCCCCAACTCCACACCTTCCCCACCACCGCCCCTTCCCCAAAGTCTCTGCCCCCTCCCCTGAACGCTCCACCCCCTGCTCCTCCCTCTCCCCTGCTTCCCGCGAATCAAATGTTCGTGGGAAGCCTGAAACAGGGAGGCAGCAGGTAAGCTGGGGCTGGGGCAGAGCGCAGCCCAGTCCAGCCCTCTCGGCCGAGTGGCTCCCTCTAGCGGCCGGCCGGCCCAGGCCAAGAGGCTCTAGCCCCAGCGTCTCCCACCTGGCTCGGCTTGGGCCCTGGGGCGCTGGCCCCGGGCCCCCAGCCAAGCACCGCTGGCCCCGGCCCGGCCCCAGCCGAGCACCGCCATCCCTGGCCCCCGGCAGAGCACCGCCGGCCCCGGCCCCGCACCACCGGCCCCGGCCGAGCACCACCGGCTCCAGCGGCCCCGGCCCAGGATCGCCCAAAAAGCTGGACATGTCCGGGAAAATCCGGACGTATGGTAACCCTATAGAAACCTGGAGCGCATGGAGGTGGGTTAAAGTGGCTTAGCCGCTCCTCCACGCGAGAGAGCCCGCAGAGCTGCCAGCCGCAGCGTCCCTCCCTTCTCTCCTCAGGGAGCAGAGCCTCTGCCTGGAAATCCTGTAGCCCGCTCTCAGAGCATGCCATGTGCAAGCCGGCCCCAGCCTGCACCACACTGACAGCACAGCTCAGTCCCAGCGGGGGTCTTACACTTCCCGCCACAAGCTGCTCCACTCTCCTTCTGGCTGCTGTGCAATCTACAAACAGAGGAGCTATTACTGTAATGTACCTACCAACACAGCAATATCTGTACAATTATCGATTCACAATCAAAGGACTTCATTGGCTTTCTAAATGGCAGGAGTTGGAGAGCAATTCATTGGGAGTGTGGTTCTTATCATATATGTGCTCCCTACAGTCTGCAATCTGCAGCCAGCATCTTGATTGGCGGCAGCGCCCACAAATCTTGGTGCCCTAGGCGGCCGCCTAGTTTGCCTAGTGGTTGCACCGGCCCTGCCTCAGGGCCTTGTCCTGGTTGAATCCCAGCAGCCAGCCCAGAGCTCCTTCTTGCTCCGGACAGTCTCTGCCGGCACTGCTCTGTCTGAGGTCCTGTAGCTCCTTCAGCCAGTCAGGCACCCCATCCATGCTCCTCCAGCTCCAGCAAGGAACTGAACTTGTTCTGGCCCTGCAGCTCTTTTTAAACTAGCCTGTTGGGCCCTGATAGGCTGCAGGGGAGGCAGCCACTCTAGGCTGCTTGGAGGACCCCACTCTGTCTTTTTCTATGACAGGGTGTGGTAAGACTGCAGGGCCCTCCAGAGGGCCTCAAAGGGTCTGGTACAGTCCGTCACACTGTGCTATAGGAAAAATGGCTGAAATTGGACATGCAGGGGTATTTGAAAATCGTACATTGAATATGCTCAGTAAAAAATGTTGCTAAATTGTAAGATGCATATCTCAGGAGAGAAATTTCTTACAGAATTTCTTACAGTGCATGTGCATGTAATGACCTCTCCTCCCATAGGTTATCATCAGCATTTGAACTCAGAGCATTCAGCACTAAGAACCAGATTTTTAAAGATATTTAGTCTTTTAACTGACTTTGAATGGGAGGCACAATGCATTGAGAGAGTTAGGCACCTAAAACAGGACTTCACAGAAGCCAATATATTAAGTGTGGAAGCTAGCCAGTAGGAAATGCCAAAGAGAGGCCTAAGCCCCACCCCTCAAAGGGGGTATTAAATATTATTGGGCCAGAGAAAGATTGATTGACTTTATAGCCCAGTGGTTAGGGCCTGAAGCTGGGATGAGGGAGACGTACTCCAATGACAATTTAAGTATGGTATACCATACAAAATGGAACAGCTTCAACAGGAGAGAATGAGAGAGACCCACCCCACAGCTGGGAGACCAGAATTCAAATCATCTCTCTTTTTTTACATATACACAGAGAGAGAGAGAACGGGGAGGATTTGAACCCAGGCTTTCCTGATCCTTGATGATACCCAATAGTTCAGTGATTAGGGGTATCATCCATTGGCTGTGTTTTGTTCATGGCCAGATCTGATAGATATGCCCCAAGAAGGGTGACCAGACAGCAAATGTGAAAAATCGGGATGGGGGTGGGGGGGTAATAGGAGCCTATATAAGAAAAAGACCCAAAAATCGGGACTGTCCCTATAAAATCAGTGCCTTGCATAATGACAGGTTTCAGAGTAGCAGCCGTGTTAGTCTGTATCCACAAAAAGAACAGGAGTACTTGTGGCACCTTAGAGACTAAGTCTCTAAGGTGCCACAAGTACTCCTGTTCCTATAAAATCAGGACATCTGGTCACCCTAGCCCCAAGGCAACCACTGAGCATATCTATTGGATTAGTCCTTGCAGGAGAGAGAGGCAGGGAAATGCCTACTTTGTGAATCTCACTGGAGGTAGGTGCCAAGCAGCTGAGTGGTGTCAGGACCAAGGGGATGTGCACATCCCCACCAGCACAAAGGTAGGCACCAAGGGGACTTTACCAGTGGCAATTTAGGCCTTACTGAGTTTAGGTGCCTACAGCATTAGGCAGTAGCTGAGCAGAGGATTGGAGGATCTAAATTTTGAATGTAGACACCATATGTGGAAATTAGGTGCCTATGTCCCTCTTGTGAATGACACCCTCTAAATGCCTAAGTCACTTCTGAATATAGGACTTAATGGTCTAAGTCACTTAGGCGTTGCATTGCCTAAATACCTTTTAACAATATAAGGCCAGGGCCCCAATTTAACAAGGTACTTAAGCATGGGTCTAATTTGAAGCACATGAATGGTCCCTCCCAGTGAAGTTACCAGGACTTGCTTAAAACTAGACATATGCTTAAGTACCTTGCTGAACTAGGACCTACAAACATGGGTCTTGACCACTTGAGCTACAGAAATCAGGCCTTTGGAGCTGTGCTCCGGCTGCTCCGCGCTCCAGCTCCGGGTTCCACTCCAAAGCCCTGTCAGGAATAACTCCTCTAGCAGTTATCTTGCCATCTTATGTGGACCAACCACTAGAGGGGGATATGAAACACACTATGTCAGTGTGTTAAATGTGCACTACTTGTGAATTACACAGTTGAAGATGTGCTTAAGGTGACTTGCAAAAGAAATAAGAAATGAGTTTATGCCCCTTTTCCTTCATTCTGATTTGGAAAGAAGCTCTGAAGTTTTTATTTTTTTCGGCATGTTTTTACATCAGAAATTGAAATCTTGTCAATGCTTTTTTTTTTTCTGGAAGACTCTAATCAAACTGGGCAACTAGTGGTTTTATGACAGAACAGATGCCAAGCAAGTGAAATGTAACGAAGTGAGAGGTGAAATGATCAAGTCACTTGCTGAGCACCCCTGACCCAGTGAATAGTGTGGGTGCTCAGTACCTTTGAAAATCAAGCGCTAACCCTCTTGTGCCTCACTCTCCTACCTGTGAAATGTAGATCACACTTCCCACAGGGGTGTTGTGGTGATACTTTTATTAATGTCTGAGAGTCACTCGGATACTATGAAGATGGGGGCCATATGATGACTGAGACAGAGGATGATCTAGAGCAATGGTTCTCAAACTAGGGCCGCCGCTTGTTCAGAGAAAGCCCCTGGCGGGCCGGGCTGGTTTGTTTACCTGCCTCGTCCGCAGGTTCGGCCGATCGCAGCTCCTGAGCAAGCGGCAGCCCTAGTTTGAGAACCACTGATCTAGAGACAGAGGAGTTGTCAAAAAGTCCTGCCTCCTGAGATTTTGGGGCTGTGATTAACCTTCAGCTCTGTCCATCAAGGAGATTCTAGGAGACAGTTGGGCACCTCAAAACATTATCTCCTCCTGCCTAGATGCTACCCCCAGTACTTCTCCACAGGGACTTTAATGGCTCTCCCTGTGTGGCTGCTTCTAGCAGCTTCCCCCCGAGCTTGTGTCTTCCCTTCTCCCCGTTCTTCAGTCCTGGTAAGGAGAAGTTCACACACACTCTTCCACCAGGCAGGATCAGGCTGCAGCCACCACTGTGGGGCTGGCTGGGCAACAAATGAGAATGAGATCTCCACAAAATGAGCACTTGAGACATAGGTGGCGGGTATAATAGGCTAGGGGAGGCTTAGCCTCCCCTGGTGCAGCCACCGCCAGATGCCTGGGCCATAGTGGCCCTGCCTGCACTCTGCATCTTTCCGTCCCTGCTCTGCCTCTTCCCTGAGGCACCCATAGGCACCTGGCTGAGTCCCTCCTCTCCTCCATTCCATCCACCCTCTGCAGAGGTCCCCGCTGCTCACCACGTCCCTCCTCTGTGAGGCCCCCCCACTCGCCGCGTACCTGTGGGCCTAGTGGGGGAAGGGGGTATGGAGAAGAGAAGGGATGTGGTGGGTGATGGGGTCCTTGCAGGGGAAGAGGGTGGAGGAGAGGAGGGATTAGGGTGACCAGACAGCAAGTGTGAAAAATCGGGACAAGGGTGGGGGGTAATAGGAGTCTATGTAAGAAAAAGCTCCAAAAATCAGGACTGTCCCTATAAAATCGGGACATCTGGTCACCCTAGGAGGGATGTGGTGGGCAGCAGCAAGCGGGGCTAGGCCTGAGGTGGAGCAGGGGTGGGGTCGTGGGTGGAAGAGGCGGAACAGGAAGCTAGCCTCCCCCAGGGGAAGCTTCACCTGCTGCCCATGACTTGAGAGTTCTGCCTCTGATGTGCCAGGGCTGGGATTAGCTTTTGGTTCTGAACATCATGCCCTCCCTCAGGGGACAGCTGAGACTCCTACTTGGCATTGTGAACTTTCCCAGCTCCTGAACTCCTCCCCCTTGGAACAATGGAGAGCAGGGAGCAGCAGGGAAGGAGAGCAGATACTCATGCCATCCAATGGGGCCGCAAGCTAGGGATGAGTATGATACGGAGAAGTCTGAGTGAGGCTGTTGTCTTCCTCTTTTGCAGGGAATAGGTTCCGTTCCTTAATGGCAACGTGAAGAGGAGGAAAAGGCTAGAGAATGGGGTAAAAAGACAGCAGCAAATAGCCATAAACTGAATCAAAGTAGCAGAAACATCCCAGGAAAGGGAAAAAAACTTTTTTATGGGGTGGTGTTGTTTTTTTTTTTTTTTTTTTTTTTTTTTAAATCAAGTATCAGGGAAGTAAGGGAAGGCAAAACAGGGAATGAGAACAGGTTTTCCTTAGGGAGAACCCAAATGCAGAACAAAAGCACAGGAATTAATTGGAAATTCACCCTAAACTTGACCACCCGAGAAGAATTTCTAGAACATTATTGTAGGAAGGATGGGAATTGAAGGCAGTAAGAGAACAGCTAATTACTACAGTTCAGCCTTCAGCTCAGGTGACAGTTACCAAGCCACAGTATCAGTTTAGCCGCTACCTCCACCAGGACTAGCAGCTCCTTCTGTCAGATTGGTGACAAGTGCCATCAAAACTTTACTTCATATTCTGAACTTGATAACCAGAAGGGCTGGATGAGAAAAAAGTGATCTATTGTTTTGGGAAGGAAAAACATGATTTTATCTCTGAAGGCACCATGCCTGCAATATTATGGAGCTTATAGCCTTTTACAATTCCAATAGATGGGGCTAAATTCATACCCAGATAACTCTATTGATTCCAGGAATTCATCTGGTCTGTTGTGTTAATTAATAGAATTTTAAAGGTGAAGTGTTGCAGAGGTTAATGGTATAAACTGATTAATTTTACAACTACATTGTTAGCAAACTCTCATTGCACAAATCCCAGGTTATATGCAATTCCAGAGCCTGTGTTTGAGGGTTAAAGTAAACAGTGGGTGCTTATTGTTTGAAAATTCAAATTTTCCTTCTCCAGTTTGGAGGGTCTTTTCTGGTTCCTGGCCTCTCCAAAGTGAGTTAGCGATTGGGTGCTTATAGCTGAAGCAAAAGCTGGTTGGGGAGTTACCCTAGAAGCTGGGAAATCTGGGTTCAATTCTATATGCTGTCACAGACTTCCTCAGTGATTGTAATTGATTTCAATGGCAGTTAGGAGCCTAAATACCTTTGAGAATCTGGGCCTTTGTGTCTCTGTTTGTTTTCCATCTGTAATTTTTTCCATCTGCAAATTGGAGATAATAGCACTTGCTACCTCACAGGGTCATTGTGGGAAAAATATATTAAAGGTTGTGAGGTTCTGAGATACTATGGTAATGGGGGGCCATATAAGTAAATTAGCATGCTTTATTCCTCTAGCCCATGCTGTCATACCACTGTAATTTATAAAGTGTAAAAAAGCAGAAGATGGCTGAGAACTTAAAAATTGGATGGTGAGAGACTGCGAATCCCAGGGATGATCCCTGATGATATTCTTAACAAAAAGAGCCCACAGCCATGCCTGTAGTTGTTTCCATCGCTTCACAATGACTCAACAGACATTCTAGGCTTCAGAATGACACACAAACCAAATGACAACACTGGAATCTTATTAGATAGATAATATAGATAGGGGTGTATGGAGAGAGATAGATGTGTATGGGGATTGTGATGGGGTGCAGCAGCACCCTGATCACTGACATTGCTGCAGCCTGGGGAAGGCTGCAGGCTCAGCTGGGGGCAGTTAAACACTTTCTGGTGGGGGATTGTGAGCATCTGGGTGACAACCACCAGGCTAACAAGGATTGGGGAGAATATAAGGGGAGGAAACAGGAAGCAAGGGGTAGCTTAGAAGGAGGCTCACAGGGTGAACCTGGGCAGGGAAGCGAGTGTTGCAAGGAAGCCTACCATAGGTGCTGGAACTAGAGGTGCAGGGGGTGTGGCAGCACCCTGTCATCTGAAGTGGTTTCCATCGTATACAGGGTTTACAGTTTTGTTCAATGCTTTTCAGCACCCCCCACTATAAAAATTGTTCTAGTACCTATGAAGCCTATCCTTGGTGTACACCTGTATTGCCTGGTATTCCTATATAAGAGGGGAATAAATATACACCTTGGTGAAAGATAAACAGCCTGGGTACATTTGTGACTGTGAAACCATCTGAACTAGTCAGGCACTGTGGATCACCAGGAGGTGATGGAGATGCCCTGTGACAGGGATGGATAGATAGCTGTGTTGGCTGCCTTTATGGAATTTAATATGTTGGTTTTCACCTATAAAGCCCTAACTTACTTGAGACTGGTCTTCTTGAGGGACCACCTTTCCCTCTGAGCCCTACTGCCACAGTTAAAAGCAGAAATGCTGGAGCCCCCTTGGACTAAATAAGAGAGAATGATGCTGTCTAGGCATTCTCCGTGAAGGGCCTTCAACATAGAATCTACTTCTGGTCTAAACTAGCCTGAATTTGGTGACCTTCATGGCCGTCTGCAAGGAACATCTCTTTGCTCAGGCCTTTGGAGGAAAGAGGGTCGTAATAGAGGCTCTTGTTTGTGTGGGGATGAGCAGTACTGTCAGGCTCGATTTTGCTATGGTTGGTTATTTTTGGCTTGGGAGCAGACAGCAGCTGTGGTTCTGCTTTTGTTGATTGCATTCTTAAATATTGGCAGAAGTACCTAGAGCCTGGGATAGGTGCTTGTTTGAACATATATTGCTTTAAATCAAAATAAATTAAAAATGAATGGGCGGAATGTGATACTGAACATCAGTAAACAGGACTGAGATGTTCTTTCCATTCAGTCAGCTAGACCCTGTAATCATGACTATGCTTAACGTTAAGTCCCACTGACTTCAAGTTAAGCACATGCAATTGGGACCTTCACTCCTTGCTCACAGGATCTTTTATTTTCTTTAGAACTGTTTATAGTCACAATGCCACTCATGTTTGACCTCCCATGCACACATGTAAGGGAACAGACACAGATATCGGCTTTGGAGGGCTTAAGAGTTACAAAAATTAATATGAAACATTTTCAGTATTCAGAAAACAAAAGAATAATAGCTAAAAATTGAAAAACCTGCCTGTAGAGCTGGAAGCTCAACTACAACAGCATAAGAACCCAAAAGAAAATCTAATGGTGAGGTGCAACTGACGGTCTCATTCCACAGTGCCAAGATGGCCAAGGAGAAAGAAACATTATAAACAGTGAAAATGTTGGATTATTATAACTGAGAGATTTAAAAAAATCTATTTTAGTAACTCAAAGGTTCGGGGAGAAGCACAGAGATTTCTAAGATTTAGAGGTTTTTAAGAGACTATAGACATTTAAGGATTTTGTTTTTAACGTAATACTTATCTAGCCAGTGTCCATGTCGCTATTTCTAGCCCTGGCTCTCTCTGTTTCTAGTTAGTCCGTCATAGGCTGCTTTTTTGTTTCTGATCTCACTCATGATGATCATCCATTCATGCCTTGATGTTGTAGCTATGCAAATAGGAAGAGATTATATGGCTCAGAAGATTGGTAAAAAGACACAGCTCATGGTTACTGGTTTGACTCCATCCCTGATTGGTAGGAATCAAAAGTTACTATCTGACTCTTTGATGAGAGCCTACATGAAATCAAATGCACAGGTGTCATGTGCAGGGCCGGCTCCAGGCACAAGCCGAGCAAGCTCGTGCTTGGGGCGGCAGATTCTACGGGGTGGCATTCCACCCAATCCTAGGGCGGCACGGCCACTTTTTTTTTTTTTTTTTGGTTCACCAATCCGGCCGCCCTATACTGGGCGGCGGTGCGGAGGAGGGGAGCGCCCTCCTGGGAGTGGGCTGCGCACTCCGTCTGCCCCAGCCGGTGCCAGGTCTGTAGCAAGCCTGGCAGGGCAGCCCGTGTCCTTCCCTCCCTGCCGACCGGAGCGGCGCGGAGCCGTCCCAGCAGGTGGCGCAGCGGTTGAGGCCGCGTCGCAAGTGCCACGCTGAAGCCCTGGCCGCCCCCCTTCTCTCTCTCCCCCCGTTCCCTCCCCCTCGTCCCCACTAGCTGAGGCACGTCTGCAGCGCAGGGAGTCCCCCTGCACCCTGGCTCCGGCCGCCCCGGCAAGTTTTTTTTTTTTCCCTGCTCTGCCGCTCTGGCTGTGCCGCAGGTTTCTTTTTTGCTTTGCTGTTCTGGCCGCCCTGATTTTTTTTTTTTTTTTTTTTTGCTTGGGGCGGCAAAAAAGCCAAAGCTGGCCCTGGTCATGTGCACATCCATCACAAAACTACCACTATAATCTTCACTGTTATTGATGCTCTTGATGGAGAGGCCAACAAGTGAATGGAACTTTCCTTTCATTGATAAAAGTAGTGATCTTCAGGGCACAGTTGAGGAGCGCTGGCAGGACACTCCAGGAGAATCTTACAGCATATATAGCAGTAATGCAACTGCTCTGGGTATAGAAAACTTAATTCTCCAGGCCTCTCAAACAGACTAGTGCTTTTCACAAGCATTAAATTTGCTTAAATAACACTGCTCTACAGCCAAAATGCTTCTGAAATAAATGTAGTCAAACTTTACAAATTCTGGGTTACTGAGAGCGAAAATGATGCTTAAAATTGTTGATTGGCTCTAGTTTTCAAGATATGCTATTTGATCAGTATATACGACCCTTGACTTGGGAATGGCGGAGGATAAGTGAGTTATAAAGGGAAGGGATCTCAATTTAAACCAGAAATGACTAAAATACATCTTTGACTGGATCTATGAATAAATCTATGACTGGGTTTGGACAGTACTTGCTTTTTAGGCAAAACAATGAATGATGCAATCTGAAGCTGGTATCGAGTCATACATGATATGAATTGCATCATGTTATTCCTAGAAGTCATGGATGATGCAATCATAACGAAGCTTACATCACTCTGCTGAACAAATTGCCCTATATCAGCTCTAGAAATCATACAGTGTCGTGCTCTCTTATTTGTCAGTGTTTGATTTTGCAAAGGGACACATTTCTGTTTAGCCAGTGAGCAGAGATGCCTCGTACTTGTGTGAACAGTGCAGATAACTTCTGCTATGTTTGTGGTGAAGCGACTTTTGCATCACAAAAGCGCAGTATAACCACTATGGTTAAGAAAGCCTATCACCTTTATTTTGGCTGCAAAATTGGAGCTCAGGACAAGAGGTGGACCCCACACATATGCTGCAACACTTGTGCAACAAATCTTCGCCAGTGGTTGAACAGGAAAAGGAAATCTATGCCTTTTGCAGTGCCAATGATTTGGAGAGAGCCAACAGATCATACCAGCAATTGTTACTTCTGCATGGTGCCTCCAGTTGGGAAAGGAGTGTCAAAGAAGAAAAAGTGGACTGTGCATTATCCAAACATTCCATCAGCTATATGCCCAGTACCCCACGGAGAAGGACTGCCGGTTCCTGATGCACCAGAATCATTCTCACTTGAGTCAGACGAGGAAGAGGAAGAGGATGAAACTTCTGATCCTGAACCATCAATGTCACAGGACCCACATTTTCTCCCATCCTCCTCCTCTGAACCACACCTCATAACACAAGGTGAACTGAATGACCTTGTCAGTGATTTGGAACTACCCAAGAGTAAGGCAGAGCTGTTGGGCTCCAGACTACAGCAGTGGAATCTCCATGACCGTCAAAAGGATCTTGTCCCATTCTTCTTCATGGAAGGTGATCTTGTAGCCTGCAACAACATCGATGGTGTGATGGCAGCCCTCAACATCGTTCATGATCCAGATGAATGGAGACTATTCATTGATTCATCGAAGATGAGTCTTAAAGCTGTTTTACTGCATAATGGCAATGTTTTGCCATTAATTCCAGTTGGTCATGCAGTCCATATGAAGGAAACCTATGACAACATGAAACAACTTTTGAGGTGCATAAACTATGACCAACATCAGTGGCAGCTTTGTGGCAATTTGAAGGTTGTTGCTCTCTTGCTTGGTCTGCAGACTGGATACACAAAGTACTGCTGTTTTCTCTGCGAATGGGATAGTCGTGCAAGAGATTCCCACTACATTGAGAAAGATTGGCCACTCCTACAGTCATTGGAGCCTGGGAGGAAAAGTGTTTAGCATCCACCACTTGTTGAATCAAGGAAGATTTTGTTACCACCCTTACACATCAAGCTGGGTCTGATGAAGAACTTTGTCAAGGCCATTGACAAAACACAAGCAGTTTTCAAGTACCTCCGTGGAAAATTTCCAAGGTTAAGTGAAGCTAAGATAAAGGAGGTGTCTTTGTTGGTCCTCAGATTCGTGAACTTCTTCGAGATGATGTATTTGACCATGCACTGCATGGCAAGGAAAAGACGGCATGGAAAACCTTTCAGTTAGTGGCAATAAATTTTCTCGGAAACAACAAGGCAGACAACTACAGGTTGTTGGTGGAAAACCTCCTCAAGGCATACAAAAGCCTTGGTTGCAACATGTCACTAAAGATACATTTTTTGCACTCTAATCTAGATTTTTTTCCACCGAACTGCGGAGCAGTGAGCGACGAGCACGGCGAGTGATTTCACCAGGACATTGCAACAATGGAGAAACGCTATCAGGGCAAATGGAGCCCATCAATGCTTGCAGACTATTGCTGGACAGTGACAAGAGATGCTCCATTTAATGAATACAAGAGACAAGCCAAGAAGCGCCGAGTAGACACTGAATAGGACTAAACTATGTACATAATAGTTTTTTGCCTTTTGTTTCATAATACATTTTATTTATATAACCCTTTGCTGATTTTTAAAGTGTTACATAAACAGGACAGGTGAAATATTATGTAAAGCAACCATAAACACATGAAAAGACCTAAGTTTACAATTTATAATTAAAACTCTACTATCTACACAATATACATAGACATAAAATGCAAAAACTTAAATATCTTAGAAACAGTAGCCAATCAGTTGTTTTAATTGTCATATTTGAATTCAGCACATCAAAATACATAATAAATATCACATTTTATCTCTGAAGCAGACGACTTCTCAAAAATTGTAGACCAGTGTAATTTAATGATTGGTTTTCCTTACTACAACAATGCTTTATTGACAAGTTCAATAAGCTTGAGGATTGACACATTAGAATTTTTTTTTTTAATACTGCAGGTAAAATATGGCTTCCTTGATATCTTTATAATAGCTGTAAAATGATTTGCTGGGTATGCTTTCATCTAAAACTTGTCACTTTGTGGTTAAAAAATGCAAGTCTACTATGAGTCACAGAATTTTGCCTCTTGAGCCTTGAAAGGCATAATTTAGCCCATTAGAGCCATTTTAGCAGTTAAAACGAATGGCCAGAAATATTTTTCCTGTCGTTTGACACACTTCTGGGGTATTTCCATTTTCTGTCATGGGCTTTATTTGTCTCAGCAGCTCTCACCACTTTCTTGCAAAGTTCCATATCATCTCCATTCCCCAACGTTTTTGAGTGTTGATGAATAAGGGCTTGACCCTGCTGTCATTGAAGTCAATGGCAGAACTTCCAATGAGTTCAGTGGTGGAGGATCAGCCCCCTAAATCCTTTGACAGGGCAGCTGTGTATTTTCACCTTCTTTTGCACAGCTTAAAAATCCAGCTGTCCACTCCAATGCCCATTTTTAGGTGTGGAGGTAGAACCCAATGTAAAAACTCTGGATCTATGTTCATATAAACACAAAAAGTAACTAATCAGCACTTCAGAACAACCCTATAACAACAAGTCATAGTGCAGGTATAAAACAGCAAAGGGCATTTGTTTCAAGCTACCAGGGTTTATAGACTCAGACTTTAACATCAGAAGGGACCATCATGATCATCTAATCTAACCTCCTGCTCATTTATAATACAATAGTGATCATAACACCTCAACATTGTCCTTTCCCATGACTCATTCTTTTTTCGGTAATGCGCAAGATGTGATGCAAAGACAAAGGGATAAAGACAACACTGGGGTAGATGGGAGCAACTTCTTTTGACAGAGCTGCCTCTGCTTATACCAGCAGCAAATTCAGGTTAAAGGTTGTAAACTTTTTGGGGCAGAGAGTCTGTCTTTCTATATGTCGGTATGGCACCTAGCATGTGGCCCCCATCCTAACTGAGGTCTTTAAGAGCTATACAAATAATTAGTAAGTGTGGTAAGTCTAAGAGGACATCAGCAAGTCCTCCTACCGCTGTTAGTTTTACCTGAACCTGAGGGGAAGGAGAAACAGCAAACATTCCAGCATGTTACTGGCAACCTGCCACTGGATTAGAAATGGGCATTCATCACAAATTAAACCCTAGACCCAACATAAACCCTATCCTGGGCAAATCCTTGAAGCATTGTATCTGACTCAGACAGAGATCTGAAAGTTTTAGTGGTTTGGCAACATTTGCATGGTGTGTCATACCCAACAAGTGTTCTGAATTTGATTTGACTCACAGGGTGTTTGTTTGCAGTGTTGTTGTAGCCATATTGATCCTGGGATATTAGAGAAACAGGGATTGTAACAACTTTTATTGGACAAACTTTTGTTGGGATGAGAGGGACAAGCTTTTGATCACGTGCATAGGTGTGCGCACCCCATTTCATTAGGGTGTGCACCCAGGGAGCCCCACCCTAGCCCTGCCCCACCCTGCCCTAGCCCCGCCCCATCCACTCCCTCCTACTTCCCGCCCCCTGACTGCCCCCCTC